>NC_133659.1:57670524-57775336 GCF_037893015.1 Macrotis lagotis
GCTAATAGCTTATAACTAATACTACCACTAATTAATGCTAAAATACTAATAACATTTAGTACTTGACATTTTCAATTTTTTCTATTTTATCCTCACTCCAATTATGATAGTTCATACAAGCCCTCCTCATACATGGAAAAGTCTATATCTTTAATACCAGTATTTTCATAGTTGATGTAACAAAATAACCCTAACCCCCAAGATGGGATCCAAGGGATGGAGTAGAATGGGGCAGGGAAGGAGGGTAAACAAATAGACAAAGAATAGTAAATTTAAGCTATTAAAGCTTAAAACTGTACTAAGAGTTTGGGGATACCCTAGACATGCAAAGTAAAACATAAACATTTCAGGAAAAAGGCACTAGCAGCTGGAAGATCAGGAAAGGTCTCACCTTATAAATGAAGTACCACCTGAGCTGTACTTTTCATCCTTTTTCCACTCGTTAGTCCTCCAAATACTTGGAGACAGTTCAATAACATTCCTCACAAGTCATCCATTCTGCAGGCTAGAAATCCCAAATTCCTTCAACTGCTAGCATGATTGCAAAACCATATCAGACTACAGAGTGAGATTAAATTTATTTTTCCACTCATTTTTTAATAGTGGAAAGCCTTAATATGAAAGCATTAGACTGAAATCACTTGCTGAAATTTGGTTTAGGGATTCCAGTTGTAAATGCTCTCTCTTCTTTCTCCTCTTTCTTCCTTTCCCCTGCCCTCTGTCTCTGTTTCTCTGTCTCTCTGTCTCTGTCTCTGTCTCTGTCTCTGTCTCTCTCTCTCTCTCTCTCTCTCTCTCTCTCTCTCTCTCTCTCTCTCTTTCCCCAACCTCAGATATCTTTATTTTAGATACATTCACATCTTTCTCAGTTATATTATACCTACTTGGAGAAGATCTGATCTCCAGTACCAATAATGGACAAGGTAGAATACACACATACACACATACATCATAGCCCCTTCAATTCACCTACCAACTTTCTTTGGTCCTCTGAAATTTTGGGTAACAAATCTCAGAATTTGTGGTTTTTGGTTTGGTTTTGATTTGGGGATTTTTTTTCCTCTTCTCAATGGTGATTTCTGACTATACTAGAATGAACAAGAAATAATCATTTTTCTGTTTTACAGTTTTTAAATATTGAGACATACAATGTCCTAGGTATTAAATTCAGTAACAAAAGATGTGAATTTTAGTCTTAGTTCTGCAACTTTATCATACTACCATGATTAAGAGAAGATAGAATTTTATATTAGTGATTTAATGTGTGAAACATTTTATATGTATATATATATGTATATATAAAATCTCATTTGATTCCAATAACAACCTACTAAGAGATATTATTATTCCCATCCTACAGATAAGAAAACTGAGGCTTGCTCAGAATTTCCCAGAAAATGATGTTTGAGGAAGATTTCTAACTCAGCTTTTTTGGAACATGTCCAGCATCTAGCCATTGTATCATCTAGCTGCCTCTAGAATTGTCATTTAGGACTGGAAGGTACCTGAGAAGACACTCTAGTCTAGTCCTCTTGTTTTGCAGATGAGCAAACTAAGATCAAATGAATGACTTATTCAAGGTTACACAGTCCCATGATTCCAAATTCAGCACTTATCCCCCTGAACCTTGAGGCTTCTTCGTGAAACCATTTCTTTTCTCTGGGATGGAGTTCTGCCATCTTTGAAGTGCTGGAATTGGACTCAGTGAGGTAAGGTTCCATCCAACATTTTAATATTTTATTATCCTGCACCTCATTGGGTGTTCCTGGGAAGGTCACTTAACTTTGTGTTAGTTATAGTATCAGGTACCTCACTAGGATTTATATACTAATCTGTAAACATTTATAATATGGAAAAAAATCCAAATCCTTTATATATTCACAAAGGATGCTCCCCATGGTATTATTAAGCAAACTAAAATAATACCTTCATAACTCAAAAATTACCAGGGCTACTGAAATTGTAATATGCAGTATCCTAATAAGTGAGCTAACTTCACCTTTATTCTGCTTTGTATCTTTAACGCCTATCATATTTTTCAGTTCATAGTAGACACTCAAAAATGATTGTTCTCTGATTGGTTTCTTCCTTCAGAACTGCTGATTAGGGCCCATTGAGATAGTTCATTCACTTTGTCATTCCTGTCAGAAAGTCAATCTCTCCACAGGCATTTGGACTGGTCATTCTGAAACAATTAAAATAGAAGTCTCATCTTTCCTTAACACACATTTCATACATGTCCAACTCTTCATGATCTCATTTGGATTTTCTTGGCAAGGACACTGAAATAGTTTGCTATTTCCTTCTCCAGCTCATTTTACAGATGAGGATACTGAGGCAAGCAGGGTTAAATGACTTACCTAGGGTCACACAATTTAGTAAGTATCTAAGGCTAAATTTAAACTCAGGTCTTCCTGACTCTAGACCCAGAGCTCTATTCACTGGGTCACTTAGCTGCCCCTGCTAGGTATATGGTAGGCATTTAAAAAATGTTTATGGACTACTGCCAATTTCTAGGATCCCTCCCTCCCCCATCAACAAAACAATTCACTAAAGTGTTTGTAAAGAGCTTAACGTATATATATATATACATATATATGTATATATATATATGTATATATATATATACATATATATGGGGGTGGCTAGGTGGCACAGTGGATAAAGCACCAGCCCTGGATTCAGGAGTACCTGGGTTCAAATCCAGTCTCAGACACTTAATAATTACCTAGCTGTGTGGCCTTGGGCAAGCCACTTAACCCCACTGCCTTACAAAAAAACCTAAAAAAAACATATATACCAGCAGGAAATCTTCTGGCTCCAAAGGGTCATTAACTTCTCTTCCATCTCACATCCCCTTTTTACCTTTACATGGATACATGCCTCTTCTATAAAGTCCTTTGCTAGAGTTTACTAATCCCTTATAGCCATAAGGATATTTTTGTTTGTTTTTGCAACATTAACTTAAAAATGGGGCAGCAAAAGGCCTAATGGCCTAAAGACAGGAAGTTTTGTCTTACTGAATTCAAATCTGACCTCAGACCCTGTGCAAGTCACTTTACCCTGCTTGCCTCAATTTTCTCATCTATAAAATGAACTGGAGAAGGACATGGCAAACCACCCAAAAAAACCACAAATAGGTTCATGAAGAAGATGGAAAACAACTTAACAACAAATAAAAGTACAGATAAATAATCCAGGATTAGACCTAAAAAGGTTTTACAAGGTCTGACTTTCAGCTCTGGCAGAAATGAACTAAGACCAACTTTCCTAGACTCAGCTTCACATCCAGGAATTATAGTCTAACATATAAATAAGAACCCACCCTTTACAAAGCTACTTGTGTTAGAATGAGTGTGAAATATGAAGTCCAAAGAACTCCCTGCTCTGCCTTTTACTATTTAGGTCACCATATACAAGTCATTTCACCTCCATGGGAATTGCTTTTATCTATAAATGAGTGGGTTGAACTAGATGACTTCAAAGGTTTCTTCCAGTTTTAGAAAGATCACTTTTGTTCTCTAGACTTTTTGCACACTGAACTCCAGGAAGAAGAAGCTGGATCATTAAAAGACATTCACTTAAGAAGGGAATGTCAGACAGCACACAGAGTCATGGCTGGAAAGAATAATATGGTTAATTGACAGATATCTAGGTGTGGGTTGCTTCAGTGGTCCTGAATACTTAGCTAAATGTATTTCCCTAATGCACAGGGTGGAATACATGTTAATGTGTCTCTCTCTATGGCAACTGATTATTGCTCACATCGCAGTTATCTCAGAACAGCAGAGCCCAGGGAGTTATCTTGCCTGGTTATCTTTACTGGTAGCAACTGACAAAATTACTTTGAATATTGAATAATATGATTTTTAAAGGTTGCATTGGTTGATTATTTTTTTCCTTTCACTAAATAGCCTTTGAAATCTATACATAAGTCATTAGCAAATTAAAGGAAGTTATTTGAGAATAAAAGAAACACTGAATTTGGAGCCTGGGTTTAAATCCCATTTTTAACCCTTACTCCCTGTGTGACTATGATAGAGTATTTTATCCCTTCTTGGCCTCAGTTTCTTCTATAAAATAGGGATGACAATAACTGTAATATTTGCTGCACATAATTGTTATAAGGCTAAAATGATATGGTACATTTCTAATACCCAGAGTAGTTCTCTGTCTCCAACAAGGATCTCCAAGGTTCAGGATAGCCTCTGGGTCAATATTCATTCAATAGCATAGTTCACAAGCCCTCCTTAATGTGTTTATCTTATAACCAGAGAGCAAAAAAAAAAGAAAAACTCAGAATGAAAGCATTGAATGAGCTAGAAGAAAAATAGCAAAATTCTTGTTTGTCCTTTGCTTGAGAAGACTGTGACATCAGGGAGGTGATGCCATGATATGCAATAGAATTGCATTTAAGTGAGGCGGGGGGGGGGGCTGTGCAAAGTCATCAGCCTCACTTTCTCCTCTGAAGCCATCTGGGTCCAGTGGCCAGATATGGATCAGTATAACTGATGATTTCCTTGGATGCAGAGGGGAGACCTTGGCCTTTTAAAGCTAAAATCTCTCCCAGGTCACAGTCTGACTGAAGCAAAACCCATTTAGTGATTAAAGTTAGATAAGAGATGAGACAAAGAGGCCAAGGATGGTCATTTTTGCTTAGTCCAAAAAAAAATTAAACTAGGAGGGCAAGAACCTCAGGGCTTTTCTGTGATTAAGGCAGATAAGTAATAAATAAAGCAAAGAATAGTCTCTTTTCAATACTTAAAAAAATTAAACTAGGAGGGCAAGATCCTCAAGGCTTCTCAGTGATGAAAGCAGGAAAATAAGAAATGAAACAAAGAGTAGCCTTTTTTTTCCACAGTCAAAAAAAAAATCAGTCTGGAAGGGAAGGCTTGGGGTTTCGGGCCAAAACTGAAACAATTACTATTGATTCAGAACCAATCAAGACCCAAAGAATGAGAAAGTGGGCTTTACCTGGGGTTCCAAACTGCTAGTGAGCTTTGGAGATTGATGATGGACTTCTGCTTCATTGTGAGTGGGGGCACCCCAGGGGAGAGCAGGTGACAAGTGAGGTGACAAGTGAAGAAGCTTTTTCACTTGCTGGACAAGTCATGGCTCATACAAGTTCTTGAAAGTGCTACAAGTCTGCAGCAAGGGCAGAGTGATGAGTGTGGTTAATGAGTTGTGAAGTCAACGGGTGTCGAGGTACCGCCATACTCATAAAGTCTTGAACATTTAGCAAAAGAGGTTTGCTTATCCTATCACAGCAAGAATATGCAACAGGATTGCAAAAAAATTAATTTCTCTTCATATCATGCCCATTTCCATTTGGAAATGTTATTGTTTGAATATTAATGTTTTAGAGTCTCAGTTCTCTCTGTCTCTGTCTCTATCTCTGTCTCTCTGTCTCCCTCTCTCTCAGACACACACACACACACACACACACACACACACACACACACACACACACACAAACTGCACTCACTATACTACCATATTGTAAGGGATGGGAAGCTTACCTATTGAGAAGCCACCTGAGAATCTCTTTGATATTTTCCCAGTGTCTGTCATTAGGGAGACAATAGCAGTATAGCTTTAGTGTCATCTTGATAGAAATCAGTCAACCAGGTGGAAGGAGAACAAAAGCAGTCAGCTGCACCAAAGTTAAGTTAGAGAGCTGTGGTCAGATAAGGAAAGACCAGCAGGAATCTTCTAGCTCCAAAGGGTCATTAACTTCCCTCTCCCTTCCTCTTCCATCTCACATGCCCATTTTAACCTTCACATGGATACATGCTTCTTCTATCACTTCTGTTCAACCAAGTGCTAAGTCAAGTTTGAATTCCCAAGAGGGAAAAACCCAAAGAGTCAAAGAGAAAAACAGGAAATGGAGTTCATAGCAAAGATTCCAATTGGCTGCTACATAGTAAGAGCTGAAATAAATGCTTACTGACTTGACTTAGCAGGTTGACTTTGAAGGATCAACTTATCCTTTTGAATCTCAGGGTAGCTAGGTGGCACAGTGGATAGAACATTGGCCCAGGAGTCGGGAGGACTTAAGTTCAAATTTGACCTCAGACACTTTAATAATTACCTACTGTGTGACCTTGGGCAAGTCACTTAACCCCATTGTCTTGTAAAAAAAAGATTAAAAGATGCCAAGTTAAAAGGGATTTTACAAATCAAACAGAATATTTCCTCATGTATACGATGCTCCCACATATAAGACACACCTTAATTTTGAGGCGCAAAATTTGAAAAATTGTATTACATAAAATTATTGAACTCAAGTTTTATTCATCATAAGATTCTTACAACTCCTCATCACTGTCAGAACTCCCATCCATGAGCTCGTCCTCCTCTGTGTTTGATGATGGATCCACTGTTTTAGGAGAGATTCCAATCACTTTTGTGACTGTGCTCTGGGCTGTGGTTGACCACCAGCACTCCTTGGGTAAGTCTTGGGTGTGGACGCATGCTTAATGCATTCAGGTTTATGAACCTGAAGCACCAGTGGTGTCCTCCTTTGAAATCAGTCACTTCTTTTTCATCAGCAATTCTTCTGGCCTCCTGCTGAACCATCTTTGTGGACACAGGAATTCCAATCGCCCTTTGCTCTTCAATCCATCTCTTCAATTCCCTCTCTAAATCAGGCCACTTGGCTCCTTGCCTCTCAGGGCCTTCTTCTGCCATGACATTTTCAGTAGGATTTCTTCTTCCCAGAGCCAGTCTTGGATTGTTTTCACAGTTGGAGGAGGACCAGACTGAGGTTCAGTAGAATGATTTCCATTCACTTTTGCAAACTTTTGAACTTGAATTCAGCACTTGACAAAAATATTTCTGGGCCATTCCTGGGCAGAAAGTGGCAAAAAATAACCTTGTATATTAGTAACAGATGCCAAACAATGAGCGCAAAGACAGCAAGCATGAAAAAGCAGGAAATGCAAGTAAAAAAATCTGCAACCACTATATAAGATGTTCCCAGTTTTTAGATCCCAGATTTTTCAAAAAATTGTGCATCTTATACATGAGGAAATATGGTAGTTTCTATTTCATCCCTGAGACAATAGGGAGTCACTAGGATTTATTGAACAGGGTGGGAAGAGGGGTTTGTCATGGTCAGACATTCCTTCATTTTAGGAAGATAATTTTGGTAGCTAAGTGAAAAATGGAGAGCTATGGGGAGATACTTAAGGCAGGGATGCCAGCCAAAAGACTGTTGCAAAAGTTCAAGTGGGAAGTAATAAGAGCCTGAACCAAGATGTTGGATGCCTCAGAGGAGAAAAACACATTTACAAGATTATTGAGAAAATAGGATCAGCAAAATTTGGCAATAGGGTCGTCAAGGATAATACTGACATTGTGAGCATGGGCAACCAGAAAGATAATAAAAGTTTGGAAGAGGATTGCTTGGATGGTTAGTTCTGTTTTGAACATGTTGATTTGAGATGTCTAAGGGACACTTAGTTTGAGTTATCCAAAAGGTTTTTCATGACTGGATATTCTAAAAGAGGTAAGAGTTAGTTAAATAAATCTGAAAATCATCTTCAAAGAAATAATCATTGAACTCTTAAGAACTGATAAGATAATTAGATAGTTTGAACGGAGAAGATGGCCAAGATAGAACCATGGATGTCCATTCAGGATTACTCAAGGTTAGTCAGCAGGGCCTGGATGAAGACTCAGTAAAGACAAAGAGAAAAATCAGATAGATAGGAGAAGAACCCAGAAAGAAACCTAGATAAGAGAGGATCTAGGGGAAGGGGGTTATCAACAATGTCATTAGCAATTTTGGGCAGAGTAGTTTCTGTTGAATGATGAGATCAAAAGTCAGATTACAGAAGGCTGACAAGTGATTAAGAAAAAAGGAAATGGAAGTATGGATTGTAAACAAATTTCTGAAAAAGTTTAATCTCAAAAAGGAGGAGGTGTAAAGTATGATAGATTTTGTGTATGTTAAGTCAAGTGAGGGTTTTTTAAAGAATGGGGAGAATTATGAATGTTTGTATGCATCGGGGAAGCAATCAGTAGAAAGGGATAGTAAGGGAAAGAGAGGGAAAAGGGGGGTAGCATGAACAAAAAAAAAATCTTCTAATTGAAAGTCAAGGGTACATGTAGTAGGGTTTTCCTTAGCAAGGAAAAGTCATCTTTTTATGTGACAATGATGAGAGAGGAAATGGTGGACAATCTACAGTGGTGTGAGATGAAAAGAAAAGGCAAAGAGGAAGCTTTAACCCAAAGCTTTCTTTTTTTAGTGAAATGTGAAGCAAGGTTTTCAGGTCAGATTGGGGTTCCATAAGAGGCTTGAGCCATTGTGGTAAATTAGATTATGCATCAGTTAGATACGTATATAAAGATTGTGTTGCTGTGGTGTGGCCCCAGTTGAGATAATATAACAAAAATTTTAGTGAACTCAATCAGCATCAATTTACAATTTTTTTCCAACTCAGTTCAACAGCATATGAGTATACATAAAAATAGCAGATGAAGGGAACAATCCAAGGTAGATTTTGGCAATCAATAATTGAAAGTGAGATACAGAGGCAAAGGACTTAAGAATAACGACAATGAGACTTGAACTGGTTCCTCAAGAAGTCAGGATAGGGACATAAGGAGAGTGTAGAAAGGTAAGTGATAGTGGCTTGGAAAAGGATTCCTCAGTCAGGGTAGAGAGATCAAAAGCTATGGTGAAGTCAAAGAACAGGATAATTGTTGTTGAGTCATATCTGACTTTCCTTGACCCCACTGGAAGTTTCCTTAGCAAGGATACTAGAGGGGTTTACCATTTCCTTCTCCATCTCATTTTACTGATGAAGAAACTGAGTAAAGTGACTTGTGCAGGATCACACAGCTAGTAAAGTATCTGAGGCTGGATTTGAACTCAGGAAAAAGGAGTCTGGCACTTTATCCACTGCACCATCTAGCTGCTCCTCAAGGAACAGGGTTAAGGACTACAAAAGAGAGGGGGAAAATGAAATGATTAAAAAATCATGATCAAATAAAGAAATTTCAGAGTTCATGAACATGAAAGTGAAAGAGCTCTTGGAAGCTCCAAGAACTGAGCAAATTGAGAATTTGTGAAATTAAGGATTTTTAGGGAAGGTCAAGATGAAAACTGAAGGGTTGCCTAGTATGAGGGCAGGAGTTGGGGTACAGAGAAAGACTGTGATCCAAGTACTGAACTCATTAAAGAAGGAAACAGAGTGTCTATAGAATCTATAGAAAATAGCTATCAGAATCTTGATTGAGTGATATATTTGGATGAAATGAACCTCCTAAGAGCACAAGTTACTTAATTATAGCAGTGGAGGAAGCATCTGGCAGAAATGATGGGGAGCAAGGAGTATCCTCACTATGCCAAATGAGTTGATGTGAATAAAACAACAACTCATTCTCTGAAACTGGATTGGAACTCAAGTCTTCCTGATTCCACGCCCAATGTATCCAATGTACCACCTAACTGTGTCTAGGATCCTTTGTTCTCTTGGGATCTTCTTGCCCCTAATAAGATAGCTTTCTGTTAGAGCAGCAGTTTACTAATCATACTAGTAGATAGAATACCTGCCCAGGAAAGAGCCAGGGCTCACTACCTGGGTCCCTATTTGACCTTTAGCATACCTTGGCTATATGACGTGGGGAAAATTATTTAATCTCTTAGCTTCCAAGGTAACTAATTCAGGAAGACTCCTCTTCCTAAATTGAAATCCAACCTCAGGCACTTATTAGCTGAGTGACCCTGGGCAAGTTCCTAATACTTTTCTCCTCAGTTTCTTCATCTGTAAAATAGCTGAGGAAAAAAATGGCATTTTTGTCTATAAAATCCCAAACTAGGTCATGAAGAATAAGAAATAATTAATAATAACAAAGTACAGACCAGTTGGTATTCTACATTGGTAAAGGGAGTTTCCTTACTAAAGAATTCCCCACACCAGAGTTGTCAAACATTTCACTATAGACTACATGTGGTCCCCGAAACTCTAGAGACAATCAAGATTAAAATGTAATTGGAAAATAGTTAACAAAATAAAAATTCAATAGACTATATGATTTTTCTGAGTCAACATGAGCCCTATATGAATCCTTGTGACCCCCTTTTCTATTTGAGTTTGACACCACTGCCCTACAACAGTGAAATTACAGACTTCTACCAAAATAACATTTTACATAATGATAGCAATATTAACTAGAGTATCAACATCATTAAATATAGGCAATATTTTTTTGTGAAGGAGCTCAGGAATGAAAGTCAAGAAAAATGGCACTCTGGTGATGTTGCACCATCGATTCCCTATGTGATGCAAGGGAAGTTGTTGCAAAGGTTTTATTGACCTCATTTTGGACTGTGTGACCCCTACATTCCATTCTAGTTCTGACATCTTATATTTTGACATGAAGATCAAATGGCCTCAACTTTGGGTGGCCTCAACTCTACCGACCATTGTCAAGAAATAAACAAAAATAATAAAAGAAAACAAAACACACAGGAAAAAAAACCCTTCTGAACATGATGAACTCTTTATGAAAATTATCTCTTATGTATCATTTTCCCTTAATTCTAGTTCCTCATGCTGAAAATTATTAATTTGTAAACATGTTTAACAAAATATACATGTAAAATGCTACCCTATTCCCTGTAGAGGGGAGGGGGGTGAGAAGGAAGGATGGAGGGAAATTCTGTAACTTGGAAATATGCATGTACATATGGATGAAAATAAATTTTTAAAAAGATTCAAAAGAAGAAATAAACAAGTGTCTAAGTGACTGAAATGGTTGCTAAAACCTCTATGTACTGGCATTATACTAGATTCGTTACTCTCCCATTTCCCAAATCTTGCTGTTACTAAACCTGACCCATTCTTTTGGTTCACACAGTGATCATCTTAGTGGCCAATCCTTCTTCACTTGTTACCCAGAGAATTATAAGAGGCTCTTGATTTGTCACCCTGCCACAAGTCACGCACTCCTCCAGACCTTCCTATATACTGCTGCCAAAATGATTTTCCTTAAATGAAATTCTCATCAGGAGACTCCTTTTCTTAACTAACTCCACAGGCTTCTTGCTTGTTTATAGCACAAAACATATCCACTATTTAGCTTTTAAAGTCCTGCAGAATTTTGGCCCCAACCATGTTTCTAGCCTCATTGGATATTATTCCCATTCTTGAACTCATCGATCCAGACAAAGCAACCTTCTCCTGCACCATCTCCTGCTTTCATTTTAACTCTCAATAGAACTAGACAGAGCTAAGGTGCATAGTCAATTAGTTTGTTTATTTGTTTGTACTTTGTTGAATTTTATAGTCAACAGAGATAGTAATTTCTGGATGAAATGTAGGCTCTCCTAAGCATGACTACAAGCAGGAAGAGACATCTAACAGCCAAAGAATTAGGTGGAGAAACAGAATAATGACCAAAAAAACAACACCAGACATAAATCTAGAAAAGCTATCAAAAAACATTTAGTGAAGGAGACAATAGTCCTACACACCTCAACAAGCCCTGAGGACATCCAGAGTACAGTAAGTGATTTCTTACTGATGGCCTGAGTCATCAAGAAAAGGTTAAATTTGTTCAGTATACAGCTATTAATAACATCAGGACATAGTGTGAGGTGGAAAAAGCACTGGGCTAGAAACCAGAAGTTTTGGGTTCTAGCCATAGCTTTGACATTAGCGATATGACATTGAGCAAATAATTTCTCTGGGTTTCAGTTTCCTCATTTGTAAAACAGGAGCACTATTGCCTGTCTAATAGGATTATTGTGACCATCAAATTCATATGAAAATGCTTTAAAATATAATTTTTGTCTAATAATTTTAGAAAAATTTGCTAAGAAAATGGTGAGGATTTTAAAGAACTGAAGAGAGCAATCTTCATTTACCATTTTGGTCTGAGTTCTTTTTTCTATAATCTGACTCATTTAAACTCAAATATGACCTATAACCAGTTCCATTTTTCAGGATATAATATTCATATACATATATATATATACACATATCTATATATGCAGAGAGAAAAATAGAGAGAGGGAGGGAGGGAAGGAAGGAGGGAGGGAGAGGGAGAGAGAGGAAAAGAGGGGTCCTTTCAAGGAGATCTAATTTTAAGGATGAAGTCTACATTCAGGACACCCAATATTTGGACCAAATATGGCACCTAGAAAATTCAGTTATGTGGAACACCTCATTAACTGACAATAATAAGGATAATGAGGCATGAACACATATAAAAAGACTTCTGGGAGGAGCTGGCCTGTAGCCCATTTCATATAACATTTTAAGATCACCTTGAAGTTATTCAGTCACTCCTATAAAAACTCAATGTGTTCAAAATGGAATTATTCTTCTTGCCTCCAGTACCACCTCCTCCTTCTGACTTCTCTAGTTCTGTAAATGGCACTACCATTCTCCCACTCATCTAGTTTCTAAATCTTTGAGATCTTGTTGACTCCTCACTCTGAGAAGTAGCATGACATGGTGGATACAATGCCAACCTCAGAGTCATAAAACCTGAATTCAACTTCTGCTATAATACACATTGATGATGTGACCCTGAACAAGCAACTTAACTTCTCCATAACCCAAGACAGCTCTCTAAGACTATAAGTTTCAAGAAGGTGCCAATCTAAAGAGATAAATTGTGTTGGTATTTAACGAAGAAATTTTCAGAGATAAAAGTTTCTTCATTAAATACCAACAAAATCAAAACTCCAGTCCTACTAGCCAATTGGCAAAATAGGGAACAGAGAAAGGCAAAAGACAATCCCTTTCCCCACAGAATTCACAATCTAAAGAGGAGACAGCATGCAAACATCGGTGTGTAAATAAGATTTATACTTGAAAGTGCTGTAATTATAAGCAAGCGAATTAGATTTGAGTGAGGAAGTGCTGTACTAAGTCACCAGCTTCACTTTTTCCTCTGGAGTCACCTGGGTCCAGTGGTCAGATGTGAATCAGGGATCATTAGGAATTTGGAATCATCTCAGGGAAGGCACTAAGATTAAGGAAGACTAGGAAAAAAATTCTTGCAGAAGGTAAAACCTTCACTGAGACTTGAAGGAAGTCACTGAAGTTAGAGATGAGGAGGGAGAGAGTTCCATGCATGGAAGTAAAAATAACCAGAACAATGTCACTAGATCGCAGTCTGTGGAGTAAGGGATATGAAAACTAGAGAGGTAAGATGGAACCAGTTTCTAAAAGCTTTAAAAGTCAAACAGGGGGTGGCTAGGTGGCATAGTGGATAAAGCACCGGCCTTGGAGTCAGGAGTACCTGGGTTCAAATCCCACCTCAGACACTTAATAATGACCTAGCTGTATGGCCTTGGGCAAGCCACTTAACCCCATTTGCCTCGCAAAAACCTAAAAGAAAAGTCAAACAGAGATGTATATTTGCTCCTGGAGGTGACAGGGAACCATTGGAGTTTACTGAATAAGGCAGGCCTCAAAGGATATGACCAGAGCTGCAATTTTTAAAAAGTTACTTTGCCATCTTTTTTCCAGAGTAGATGATAGACTGGAATAGAGAGAGAGAGTTGAGGCAGATTATTGTAATAGTTCAGGCAAGAGGTGATGAGGAACCTGCACCAGGCTTTAAACTTTGAAAGAAGAGAGAAAGGAGTATATACAAAAGTTGTTACAAGAAGTCAGATCTGCAGGATTTGGCAACAGGTTGGATATGAGGAGAGAGCTTTGAGAAAGAGTTAAGGAGAGAGTAGGTTGCAAGCCTAGGAGATTGAGAGGATGAACGTGCCAATCATAGGAAAGTTAAAAAAAAGAGGGGTTAGGAGATGATGATAAATTTAGTTTTGGAAATATTGAGTTTAAAGTACCCATGGGATATTGAATTCCAGTGAGGTGGTGCAGCGATAGAGCACCAGCCCTGGCATCAAGAGGACCTGAGTTGAAATCTGACCTCAAACACTTCCAAGCTGTGGGACCTTGGGTAAATCACTTAACCTTGATTGCCTCACATCCAGGACCATCTCTAGTCATGCTGATCCATATCCAGCCACTGGGCCCAGATGGCTCTGGAGGAGAAAGTGAGGCTGGTGAGTTAGTACATCACCCCCTCACTCAAATCCAATTCATCTGGTTGTCATGGTATCACCTCCATGAAATCCTGGTCTTCTTTGAGGGGACAAACAACATCATCACCAACCAAAAGACAGCTAGAAAATTCTGAATTTGAAGTTAAGAAGAATTGAGTTTGAATCCTACCTCTAACTGATAATTTTATTAAGATGCTAAAGTCATTTAATTGCTTCTAGCCTCAATTTGCACATTTGTAAAATTGGGATAATCATATAGAATCTATCTCATAGAGTTGTTATAAGGATCCGATGGGAGAGTATGCCAGAATGCATAAATTATTAAACGTCACTAATTATTTATCTCAAGTTTATAACAGTCTGGAAATTTAAGTACTGAGTTAAGTACTGAAGATCAATATTTCTATAGCAAAAAAGGAAGAGACCTGAGTTTATCATACACAATTGCCAAAACTTTGTTACATTCATTTTCTCTCAGAATATCTCCATGTGTGCCATAGAATGTTTAAGGTTTTTAGTCATTATCATGACCAAACAGCACTGGACATCAGGAAACCTGGGTTCTAGTCCTGGCTTTACCAAAGTTGGGAGACATGACCAAGCCACATGGCTTCTCAGTTTTCTCAACTATAAAATATAAGAATTGGGTTTGATAACATTTAAGTATTGTTCTTGATCTTCCATTATGATTTCTGCACAGACTGATCTAAGCTCCCTCCCCATGAAAAAAAACAGAGCCTCAAAACACAGGATGTCTAAATAAAGCAAACCTATATTAACTAGTGTTTCCCAGACAGTACAGCTTTATTCAGATAGGTCTCAGTAGTAAGTCTAATCCAGTTAAATTCTAGAAAAATAATAGGAGCATCATGTTTCATAAATGCATAAGAAAATGCATTCATGATGCATCCTCTCTCAGTTTACAACTGAGGAGATTATGCTCTTACATATCTTGAAAAAATAATTTATTTCCTTCCAGCTTCCAGGTTCAAGATCACTTCCTCATCATTGCAGATCATTTCCAAACCACGAATGCATATCATGTTTGTATACAGCTATTGGATGTTGTCTCCTCCAATAGACTGTGAGTTCCCAGAGGGCAGAGATTGTCTCTTTTCTTTGTATCTTCAGCATCCAACACACCTAGGGCCTGGCATGGCAAACTCTTAATAAATGTTTGTTAACTAGCAACAAGTGTTGTCAACCTAGACTACATCTCTTAAAGACAGTCACCAATTTAAAAGTGTGATTGAATAAAGGTAACCAGAAAATGTTTGTGAAACGTTCATTTGAAAAGAAAAGTTCATTTGAATGTGGTCTTAATTGTATTCTTTTGTTTAGTACAGTTGAAAGGACACTCATTTTGGAGTCAGAATTCTGGGTCTTAATCCTGGTCCTTTTGTGTCATTTTAGGCAAGACATTTAGCTTCATTCATCTTCAATTCCTTCATTTAATAAAAGATCTAAGGCTCTTTACAATTCTAAATCTGTTGGGGGGTCAGTTCTGGATCATATGCCTTCATACAGTTTGAGTCTAAGGAAGGACCCCAGAAGGTCATCTAGCTCAGCTTCATGTCCAAAAAGAATAACCAACATAGTGTCATCTGGCTCACAAGTCATGTGAAGCATGCAACATTCCCAAGTATATAGTCTGAACTAGATTAAAATGTAGTTCCCATCTGATTGTAACATGTTGACGCAGTAATAAAAAGGAAAAATGTGTGAGTTTTTATGTCAATATGGAGCCCTTAGGGATCTTATTTATTGTTTAATAGCCCTCATTTCTATTTGAGTTTGATACCACTGACCTCAAAGAAGGGAAACCAATCTCTTTCAAGGCAGCCTTTCCTACTACAACATATTTCTCCCTTATGAAGTATATGGGAGAGGCAGATAGAGACATGAAGAGACAGAGAGACAGCAGACAAATAGAGACAGAGATAAAATAGAAGGAAGAAGAAGTGGGGAGGGAGGGAGAGAGGAAGGAAGGAAGGAAGGAAGGAAGGAAGGAAGGAAGGAAGGAAGGAAGGAAGGAAGGGAGGGAGGGAGGGAGGGAGGGAGGGAGGGGAGGAAGGAAGGAAGGAAGGAAGGAAGGAAGGAAGGAAGGAAGGAAGGAAGGAAGGAAGGAAGGAAGGAAGGAAGGAAGGAAGGGAAGGATAAAGGATAAGGAGGAAAGAAAGAGGAAACACTAAATCACCAGAGAATATTCCATCAGGGTCCAAGGTCCAGAGTTATGACTCATGATGATTTATGCCAATACCTGATGTTGCTTGGGGAAAACTTTTAAGCTTCCATGGTTCTTAGAAAACTATTACCTCTATCCTCAGATTAACCCCTTTTTGGTGTGGTAGTTGCTTACTTATTTGTTGAGAGGCTATGATCAACAGGAATTTATCAAATTAAGATCTTTTTCAAGTTCCCAATCATGGGGGAACTATACCATTCTCCCTGATCTTCTGTACAGTTCAATGGACATTAACAAGGTATAATGAAATCAGCCTTAGGAACATGATTTAATTGTAAATTGTCTTTATTCAAGACATGAAGTAAAAGGGCTACAATCAAACTATATGAAAACAACGATCAAATGAACAACATACCTGAAACACCGCCCCCATAACCCAACTATCCAAAACAGCTCTCTAGATATATTCCAAACCCAGTTCAGGTATCTTAACTCAGTTTCTCCATTAGTCATACTCCAATCAGGAGTAAGTGAATATTCCCAGTGTAGGCCTTAGCAAATGTCCCTTCCCAACTCCTTCAGTCTCTGATCTGTCCTTCATTCACAAACTCCAAGAAAATCACTGTTCAAAATGGTGGAGGGAACATAGACTCAGGCCAATCATCTAATTTCTCACTCCTCAATCTTCCCTAGATAAAGCAGCTGAAATTGCTTCACTTTGGCCCTACCTCTATCCTCTCCTCCCCCATACTCCTATCCATAGACACAGTCTTTACTAATATAGTCTGTTTTTAAAAATTGTCTCCATGTCCCTGAGAAAGCTCTCTCAGATTCAATGCTCTTTGTTCTCTTTATAGATCTCTTCACTAGCAAACTGAAAAGTTGAATATCTCAGCATTATTTGTACTCCAGTCCTTTGGCTCTTTTCAATCAGTCTAAGAAGTTTTTATAGATGGGGCTAACCTTTAATGGAGGACCCATATTCTTGTCAGATGAGACAAAGATATCATTTTGTTGTACACTTATATAGGGTTTCCCAAAAATCTTGGTGAACTTGTAAGCTTTAATAGACTCAAATTTCAGTAAAAATTTTGGGATACCCCATATAGGATTTTCTAGCTTTAAATAGTTTTGAGGTAAGTAACACAACTATTATTCCTTACTTACTATATGCAAGATGACTAGGTACCATATAGGCTCCTTTGAAGTATGCAGTATGGTAGTGTTAGCCTAAGCATATGAAGAAACAAATGAATAAAGAAATATGCTTGAGGCAAATTGCAAAGCCAACCATCAAAACATACAAGAATAGAATCAGCTTTACCTAATAAAAAAGGTTGCTGTCCCAATAAAGACATATGCATTCAACCTCTTCATCTTCCCCTTCTCCCACCCCCTCCCTTCAGCCATTTATACTCCCATTCCAAGTTCATCTTACTTTTAGGCATCCATTCCAGCCATTTTTCTTGCCATCCATCCTACTGCTGTGATGATCAAATTAAACTAGAGAGGAAGTACTGAGATGTTTGATCCACTTATCTTTGGAACTGTAGTCATGGTTGGGGAGAAGATGAGCACAAATTCACAAAGCTCATTATATGTAGCCTCCACCACACAAACCTTCCAACTATTCAACCTCACCATCTTTTTGTCATCCAACCTATCCCCAAATGCACCCCCTCTCCCATTCTATTCCATGCCTCTTCATCTGGGAACACCATTTCAATCCAATCCAGAAAACACTAGGGATATAATGAAGAAGAAGAAGAAGAAGAAGAAGAAGAAGAAGAAGAAGAAGAAGAAGAAGAAGAAGAAGAAGAAGAAGATAGCTTCTGCCCATAAGGAGACAACACAAACAAAAAAAAGGACAAAGTGGGAGAGGAACCTGAAAAATGCTGGCAGGCCAGTGCACCTTGTTTTGTGAAGTTGAAACCAGGCAGAACAGTAGATGTAGAGTGAACTGAGTCTTTCTATTAAGGAAGACATTAGGAGAGATTTAGTACTACAATGCAACTCTTCAATCAGAGAAAAGAGGGAGGTGGTAGTAATCAAGACAGCAGGAAGTGAGTTTAGGAGTGATGAGCCTACTCTGGTAGGGCATCTTGTTCTTTAGAGTTGAAACCAGTCAGGGAAGTAAATGGAGAGTGGACAACTAACCAAGTCCATACTCTACCATTGTTTCTGAAAAATGAGTCAGTCAGGGCGGCTAGATGGGGCAGTGGATAGAGCAACCAGCCCTGGAGTCAGGAGTACCTGGGTTCAAATCCGGCCTCAGACACTTAATAATTACCTAGCTGTGTGGCCTTGGGCAAGTCACTTAACCCCACTGCCTTGCAAAACCTAAAAAAAATTGAGTTAGTCAGCTCCTCTATGACTCTACTTAGCATTCCTGTGACTTCCCCAGACAAAACACCTTCTTTGGCTTTCATTTCCCTGAGTGAGTTCACTTAAATGCTCCTTAAAGGTAGAGATTACTTCATTTTTGTCTTTATGTCCTCAGAACATTATTAAAGAATAAACACCTAAAGCTTCCACTCATTCATTCTATTCAACAAACAATTATTAATATCTACTAGGTATGTGTCCAACATATCACTAAGAACAGAAAATAGAAAGGACAAAAAAACAGTCTAAGAATTAATTTGCTTAGATTAAGGATGTGATATATTTTTGTATGATTTTTCTGCCTCTTGAATTAAAAACTATTATTCTTTTTCCATCATACTGACTCTTCATGACCTCATTTAGGGTTTTCTTGGCAAAGATATAGGAATGGTTTGCCATTTCATTCTCCAGCTCATTTTACTGATGAGGAAACAAGCAAACAGGATTAAGTAATTTGCCCACAGTCACATAGCTAGTGTTTGAGGACAGAATTGAATAGTCTTCCTGACACTAGGTCTAATGCTTTAGCATCAAGTATCGACCTAGCTTCCCTTAAAAGCTATAGAACATTATAGAATTGCAAACTGGTTTTTTTGTTTTCTAATTGGTTTTTGATAGTTTGCTAGAGGTATGAATATCCCTCTTAAATGTTAGTATAGGTCATCTTTGATGCAGAATTACTTGGCAAATTATACAAGCACCATTAAACTAAGGGGGAAGGGTGAAATCTTAGGGATAGTGAGCAGAGACTTTGGTCAATAAATTCATCCCCACTTTCCAGAAGAAAAGATGACCTTGATTTGATTAATGTTACCAGATCGAGAAGCAAAAAAATCAGAAGGATGGGAATGGGTGGGGGGTGACTGGGGAGAGACAAGAACATGAAGGCATAATAGAAAATTGGCATGGTCAGTTAGGTATTTTGAGTTTCTACCAGTCACCAGGGTCCCAGGAAAATCTGGAGGTCCAATATAGGGGATAGAATGGCAGCGGTGGTACAAGTGGGAAAATTTGACAGGAAGATTGAAGTGAATAATGTATTAAAGTACCTTTCAAATCTTGAAGTGCTATATAAAAGCGAGCTATTATAATAATTATTATTATCATCAATCATCATCATCATCATCATCTCATTCTTCTCAACTTTTGTGATGGAGCTCAGATAGAAACAGTCCAAGGACGAGTCACAATCCCCCTTTTGTTCTATTATATTTAATGATCTGCAGACTATTATGCAAGTGGGTAAAATGACAGCTTTTTTTAGTAATTGAATAAAAAGTATTAGAATATGAGATTTTCTTCTGCATACTTAGTGAAAAGGCCAATCTTGTCACAGACATGATCCTGGGAACATGTATGTAGCTTATCCCAGCCTTATGTTGTTTTAATGTCTTCTATTAGGTCTTAAGATTTTGAAAGAATTATTAAAAAGTAGCACAGACCATCATGTTAACTAAGAAACTTAGACTTAAGCTACAGGAGTGGAGAAGAATCTCCTAGTCCCACTGAAGGCTGAACCAGTCAAGAAATACCTCACAGAGGGGAGGACCTGAAAGATGAGTATAAATGAAGGACACTATTTAGCCAAATGGAGAAGAGTGGGGGAGAAAAATCCAAGGAGGAAAGAGTGAACAAAAGAATAGTGGAAGGGATATAAAGGAGTGCTTTAGAAAGATTAATCTGTTAGTCCTCTACTAAATTTTTCTGTGTTATGGAGGTGATCCTAAATTCTCAAGCCTATGCCAGAAAAGCATAAGACTGGTGCTTTCTTTGACAGAACACAAACTAGAAAGAATTCTATATGTCTGTCATTCCAGCTTAATTCAAAGATGCTTGCATCACCAGGATACTGGCTGCTAAGGAAGGGTGGATTCTTTCTCAGGTAAACTAGTTCCTGAAATGCTGTTTGCCAAAGGAGTTCTCTTCAGGGTCCATGGAGGGATATCCACAACAAAGAATGTCGAAGGGTTGATGCAATGCAGTAGTGAATTAGAGTGTAAGCAGACAGAAGGGGAGGAGGATAGGGAAGGAGGGAAAACATCAGCTTGTATTATCACAATAGTCCAAGAACAAAGTAAGGAAAGAAGCATTAAACGTCAACTGGTGCCAAGCATTTTACAGATATCTCATTTAATCTTCATAATGACCCTGGGAGGTAGGTGCTCTTATTATTCCCCATTTTACCATCGAGGAAACTGAGACAGAAAGGGGTGAAATAATTTGCCCAGGATCAAACAACTAGTAATGGTTTTAATGTTATAAATTATTTTATTTTTTTTCTAATTACATGCAAAGATGGTTTTCAATATTCATTTTTTTAAAGCTTTTGAGTTCCACATTTTTCTACCACCCTCCTTTCCTTCCTCCTTCCCCATGACAGCAAGTACATTCATGTTTAACATATTTCCATATTAATAAGTATCTGAGGTCAAATTTGAATTTAGGTCCTGCTGACTGAAAGCCCCCACTCTGTCCATTGAATCCCTGAAGTAGGGTGATGGAAGTGAGAATAAAAATAGGAATGTGAGACATTGCTATTACCAGGTTTCTACAGTGCAAATATGGTTTAATAATTCTGTTGCTATGCCAACCTAGAGACGCTAGAGACATCAGTTCTGGTCCCCTAGAGGATGCTTCTACTTCTCCCCCAAAAAAATAGTTGGTTCTACTCTAAGCAAACAGGATTGACCAGGAAAAACTAAAGATAATATAGGAAGCCCATCTTCTGGGTCAGAGATTTCCAAAGAATCTTTCCTTTTTCTTCTCTGACTGCCCTCACTTGGAGATTGTTGAAGCAAGGATGTTTGGAGCCAATTGACTAGAGAAAAAAGGATAAGAGCAGATGAATTTTCACACATATTGGATGTTGTTGCTCGGCTAAAGAAGCAAAGGGGTGCAGCTACCATTTGTGGAACTTTGAATGTCACCAAGTCAAAAATCCCCTAAACCTGATTATACCACAGTTCTGGGGTGCCGAGATGATCTGGGAAAGATTACATCTAAAAGCCCAAGGTCTCCTGTATCTAGACCAACTCCAATCTTCCTGTTCCAGCAATATCAGGTCACTGGGTTCAGATGATTCTGGAAGAGATAGGAAGAATGGTGCCTTTGCACATCATCCCCTCACTTTAATACAAATTACAAGCATGTCACAATATCACCACTTGATGTCATGGTCTTCTTAGAGATCAAAGGACAACTTATTATTGAGCCTCAGTGACAAATTCTGAGTATATTCCCCATTTATGTAAATACACCCTCAGGGAGGAGAGAGAATTGCCACTCTACATCTGCTGATGTTTGGGAGTTCTAGTGGAAAAGAGATGCAATTAGGAACATTGCTAGTTATGTAGCCTAGAGACCTCTGTCACACTCAAAGAATTTCCTTTATTGTATTGACTCCTATCAGGAAGACAGTTCAAATCTAGCTGTATGACACTGGGAAAGTTATTTAATCTGGTTTACTTCATTTTCCTCATCTATTAAAAGATCTGGAAAAAGAAATGGCAAACCACTCCAGAATCTTTGCCAAGAAAAAAAAATGAGGACATAAAAAGTCCAATACAACTGAAACAACTGGACAATTAAAACATCAGTTTGAATGTCCGTCAAAGGGTTTTATAAGTGATGACTTGATCTGGAGTCAGAGTATTTTCTTGGTGAAGCATAGCAGTTATTGCTGTAGTAGTTGAAGCAACAGCAGTGGCAATCTTTAAAAAGACTGAGGGTATTTTTTTAGCTCTCCCACCATGATGAGCATAGTATAGGGTGTATTAAAAATTCCTTAATTGAGCTTCAGTAAGTTAAGCCTTCTATAAAGATCCATGTCTTCTCATAAGCCTCATATTATTGATATAATTACATGGTTTCCATCCAATAAGAATCAATTCAAAGGATTTAATGACCAGACTAACAAAGGGACAAAATAGACTTTCAGAGAAGTTTGAAAGAATTCTAGAATTATAGATTTTCCTCTCCTACACTATAAATCTGTCTATGGCTAGCTGCCTTGGAATCAAATATGTACCTCCTTTTTATAACCCCAAAGAGCTCAATAGTCTCCTCTACCTATGATTATACTAAGAAACCACTAGCATTTACCTATAACTGATTACAGAGTTATCTTGTTCCTGCCTTATAGATTTCCCAGAAAACTAACCAAAAAGGCAAAGGGGAAAAGAATTGCAGCTCATTCAATATCCTTCAGATGCTTTCTAATTTCCCTTGTGCCTCCAATAATTTTAAGCACACCAGTTTCCATTACAATTATATCCTCAAGGAATTGTCCATAAGTTTTCAAGAGTGTGCTAGAATTTTATGAAACAAGAACTGAATTTGTGATTTCATTTGTATAAAGGCATCCCCAGATGAGAAAACACCCTCTGTTAATGCACATTGACACATTCTATATGACAGATGATCTTAAAGAGTTGCCTAGAATACTGAAATTTTAAGTGATTTATCCAGGGTTCCACAACCAGAGGCAGGACTTGAATCCAGGTCTTCCAGCTCTCAATTCAATATACCATGCCATATCATGCTGCTTTAGAATTTCTATGTATACACTATCATTACTTCAATAAATAGGAAGTTTGAGGGTTATGTGGAGATCTGTCATTGTAATGCTATTATTGAAATAGTATTTGATCTATATAAAATAATTCCTCACCTGCTAACTTCCAAAAGTCCTACCAAATCATTCAAGATCCAATTCCCATGCCTCTTTTTCCATGAAAACTTTTCTCAGGTTTTCATCAGGAAATAATGTCTCCTTTAAATTTGTCAGATTATTTTACTGAATTCTACTTTGAATCTGCTTTTTGTATCAAAGTTGTTTGAGCATATGTCTTTTTCTATCCTCTTGAATCATAATATCCTTGAAAGCAGCCTCTGTCATAATGTTGTATCCACAGCACCACAATAAGTGTATGTGTTGTACTGCACTGAGTTGAATTAAGAGTTGTATGGTTTGGATCAAATAGCAAATTATAGAAAGAATTAATTATTTTATCCTAGCTAATGTCAATAATGAAACAACATACCAAAACCTATGGGATTCACTCAAAGTGGCTGTCAGGGGGTATTTTAGATCTTTAAATGCTTACATGAATAAATTAGAGAAAGAGGAAATCAATGAACTAAATATGCAACTAAAAATTAGAGAAAGAACAAATTAAAAACCCCCAATTAAAGCAAAAAAAACTATTGAATTAATAAATAAAACCAAGAGTTGGTTTTTTGAAAAAAAACAATAAAATTGATAAACCTCTGGTCAATTTGATTTAAAAAAAAAGAAGAAAACCAAGTTGTTAGTATCATAAATGAAAAAGGTGAACTCACCACCAAGGAGGAGGAAATTAAAGTAATAATTCAGAATTATTTTACCCAACTCCATGCCAATAAATTTGACAATCTAAGGGAAATGGATGAATGTTTACAAAAATATAGGTTGCCCAGGTTAAATGAAGAAGAGATTAAATACCTAAACAACCCTAACTCAAAAAAAAAAAAAAAAAAGAAATTCAACAAACCATCATTGAGTTCCCTAGGAAAAATCTCCAGGGCCTAATGGATTCACAAGTGAATTCTACTGAACATTTAAGGAACAGTTGGTTCCAATTCTATATAAACTCTTTGGAAAAATGGGTGAAGATGGAACTCTGCCTCACTCTATGACAACAATATGGTGCTGATACCTAAACCAGGAAGAGTTAAAACAGAGAAAGAAAATTATAGACCTATCTCCCTGATGAATATAGATGCAAAAATCTTAAATAAAATCTTAGCAAAACGATTACAAGAAGTTACCACTAGGATAATACATTATGACCAAGTAGGATTTATCCCAGGAATGCAGGGTTGGTTCAATATTAGGAAAACTGTTAGTATGATTAATTATATCAACAAACCTATCAGAAATCATATGATTATATCCATAGATGCTGAAAAAGGTTTTGACAAAATACAGCACCCATTCCTAGTGAAAACACTAATGAGTGTAGAAATAAATGGACTGTTCCTTAAAATAATAAGCAGTATCTATCTGAAACCATCAACAGCATTATATTCAATGGGGAGAGGCTAAAGGTATTCACAATAAGATCAGGGGTGAAACAAGGATGCCCATTATCACCATTATTATTCAATATTGTTTTAGATATGTTAGCTTCAGCAATAAGAGAAGAAAAAGAAATTGAAGGAATTAAAATTGGGAAGGAAAAGACAAAACTCTCACTCTTTGCAGATGACATGATGATATACCTAGAGAATCCAAGAAATCATCCAAAAAAAAACTACTGGAAACAATTAGCAACTTTAGCAAAGTTGCAGGATATAAAATAAACCCTCATAAATCCTCAACTTTTCTATATATGACTAGCAAGATACAACAGGAAGAGCTAGAAAGAGAAATCCCATTCAAAGTAACCTCAGGCAATATAAAATACCTGGAAGTCTATTTGCCAAGGCAGACTCAGAAACTTTTTGAAAAACAATTACAAAACACTTCTGACACAAATTAAATCAGATTTAAATAACTAGGCAAACATCAACTGCTCATGGATAGGCAGAGCTAATTAATAAAAATGTCAATTCTACCAAAACTACCTGCTTAGTGCCCTACCAATCAAAATTCCAAAAAATTACTTTAATGAGTTAGAAAAAGTTGTAAGTAAATTCATGAAGAGAAATAAAAAGTCAAGAATTTCCAGGAATTCAATGAAATAAGTATAAAACAAGGTGATTTAGCCCTACTAGATCTAAAATTATATTATAAAGTATCAGTCATCAAAACTGTCTGGTATTGGCTAAAAAATAGAGTGGTGGACCAGTGGAATAGACTAGGTGCAATAGCAGGAAACTATTATAGTAATCTGCTGTTTGATAAACCCAAAGAGTGTAGCTATTGGGATAAAAACTCTCTCCTCGATAAAAAAAAAACTGCTGGAAAAATTGGAAGTTAGTATAGAAGAAACTTAGACCAACACTCCACACTCTATACCAAGATGAGATCAAAATGGATACAGGATTTAGACATAAAAAACAATACTATAAGCAAACTGGAAGGTCAACGAGTAGTTTACCTGTCAGATCTATGGAAAGGGAAACAGTTTATAACTAAGGAAGAGATGGAGAACATCACTAAAATCAAACTAGATGATTTTGATTACATTAAACTACAAACCTTTTGCACAGACAAAACCACTGTAACCAAGATCAAAAGAAATGTAGTAAACTGGGAAACAATCTTTACAACTGGTATTTCTGACAAAGGACTCATTTCTAAAATATACAGAGAACTGAGTCAAATTTTTTAAAATCCATTCCCCAATTGACAAGTGGTCAAAGGATATGCAAAGGCAATTTACAGATGAGGAGATCAAAACAATCCTAGTCATATGAAAAATTGTTCTAAATCATTACTTATTAGAGAAATGCAAATTAAAGCTTCTCTGAGGTACCACCTCACATCTCTCAGACTGGTCAACATGACCAGAAAGGACAATGATCATTGATGGAAGGGTTGTGAGAAATCTGGGACACTAATACATTGCTGGTGGAGCTGTGAACTCATCCAACCTTTCTGTCAAGCAGGCTGGAACTACCCACAAAGCACAACAAAAATGTGCACATCCTCCAGCAATACCACTATACTGGGTCTATACCCTAAAGAGATGATGAAAAAGGGTAAAAACATAACTTGTACAAAAATATTCATAGCAGTCCTGTTTGTGATGGCAAAGAATTGGAAATCAAGCAAATATCCTTCAATTGGGGAATGGCTTAGCAAACTGTGGTATATGTATGTGATGGAACACTATTGTTCTATTAGAAACCAGGAGGGATGGGAATTGAGGGAAGCCTGGAGGGATTTGCATGAACTGATGCCAAGTGAGATGAGCAGAACCAGAAAAATATTGTACACCCCAACAGCAACATGGGGGTGATGATCAATCTTGATTGACTTGCTCATTCCATCAGTGCAACAATCAGGGACAATTTGGGGCTGTCTGCAATGGAGAATACCATCTATATCCAGAGAAAAAACTGTGGAGTTTGAACAAAGACCAAGGACTATTACCTTTAATTTAGGGAAAAAACTGCTATCTTATTGTCTGATCTTGCTATCTCTTATACTTTATATTTGTTATTTAAGGATATGATTTCTCTCTCATCACATTCAATTAGGATCAATGTATACCATGGAAACAATGTAAATACTGGCAAATTGCCTTCTGTGGCAGGGGGGAGGGAAGTAAGATTAGGGAGAAAATTGTAAAACTCAAAATAAATAAAATCCTAAAAAAAGGAATTGTCTTTTTTTACTTTGGAAGTTAGAAGAATCTAGACAGAATCTTCATAATACTGTCAGCATGTGTGGAATGGTGGAAAATTCCAAGGATATTTTTATCAGTCATCATATAGATCTGGTTTCCATTTGCTGCCTCAATATCTGGAAAAAAAAGATGATACATTTGCATGTCACATCACTGTTAGGGAGTTTCACATAAAACCTGAAAAAATGTTTCAAGACCTTTGAAAGACTGGCTCTGATATAAAAGAACTGACCTGTTGCTATCAATAAGAAATGAGCATCAAATGAAAGAGCAGACAACCATTAACCATGATGCTGACAAAACTGGACACTAATAATTTATTACCTGAAGGGGAAAAAGTAAAACACCATACATACATGGGGTGATTGTTCTTTTTAAGAAGCAGTACCTAGGACTGTAATGGCTGAATAGAGGTTGTGGCTTAGCTGGCGCTTGATAATCAAAGGATGACAGCAGCTAGTAATGGGAGAGACTAATGTAGACACAGAGCAAGGTTTGTGCAAAAGCGCCACCTTGGGAAATGGAAAGACAAGACCAGGAAATATGAGTCCAATTTGAGCACTACAGAACACGAAGAGAACAGCATATGATTAATTTAGAAAGAAAAGTTGCAACTAGATTTCAGAGATCCTAAAATTCTAGGAAAAGGGTTTTCTGGTTTTTTTTATATTTTATTGGACAATCAATGAAAATTTTTCTAGTTACTGAGATATTTTTGTATAAGGAGGCAAAAAAAAAAATCTGGATTTTAATCCTGTTTCCAATGGTTGCTAACTATGCTGCCAAGAAAAGGGCACCTATCCTTCCTGAGTCTCAATTTCCTGGATTGTCTTAGTTTAAAAAACTAACGAAGAAACACGTATTACTTAAATTTTATATCATATGAAACAACATATCATGCTTTGTAAACCTTAAAGCATTAAATAAATGTCAGTTATTATTATGGTCAAAATTGTGCTTTAGGATCATCTGGCGGGTATTTAAAGAATTGAAGAAGGAATTGAAGTCAGGGAAGTATGTTAGTACAATAGTTCACATGAGAGGGGACAGGATTTGAAATCAGGGTGATGTCAGTTGAAACAAGAATGGAGGAAATTGTATAAGAAATATTGTGAAGATACAAGTGAAAGAAATTGGCAACTGATTGGCAATGATGGGATCATAGACAGTAAAGAGTCAAAGATGTCTGGGATATTTTGAGGCTGGGTAAATCACTCAAACACTTGAAATTCCCTGAGTAGAAGTCCATTCCACGTTTAGTTTTCCTCTTTTCCTAAATATAACTTTAGAAGTCATTTTTGTTGCCTTAGGATTCATCATCAGCCTCAATTCATTGTGAGTTTAATGTTTCTGACATTTCTCTCCATAACTTGGATGAAGGCTTAAGAGACTTGTTTATCCAATCTAGAGGTAGCACAAAGCTGAGAAAGAGCAAATATGTTAGACAATAGAATTGGGATCCAAAAAGATTTTTTTTCAGGCAAGAATAATGGGACAAAGATAACTAAATTAAATTTTAAAGAGATAAATATAAAGTCCTATCCTTGGGGTCAAAAACTCAACAGTACATGTACAAGATGAGGAAGACAGAGTTAGAAGAGGAAAGCAGAAGTAGGCAATATTTTTTGTGGGGGAAATTTCCCAAGAGCTTCTGAGGACCATAGATTCAGCAGTGTCATCCTTTATAAAAAAAAAAATCTGATCCAACTTCAATGACCTGTAATTTCATAAGTGCGCATAGTCCCTCCCTAGAGCAGATTGCAACTTTTCTTTAACCTTAGTAGATATGTAAAGTTTAAGAAAAAAAACTAATCATCTTGCAATCTCTCTGAACTTAGTACTTTTGTTATTCTAGTCCTGAAATGAGTCTATCACTGATTCTGGGCTTCAAGCTTTCCCAGCTTGGTATGGAATTCCACTGGTATAGCTTTTGACTAACTAGGGTTGCCCCTGTCACAGTGAAGCAAGCACCCAAGAAAAATTTTAACAGACATACTTCCTCTTAGGATACTTGAGAGAGGTATAATATCCAGACTAAAGAAGGTGATAAACCCAGTTCTATCTAGGCAAAGATTACAATGTTCATTCTGGGTGCTACATTTTAAGAAATTCATAGACAAACCAGGAAGAATCTGGAGGAAGGTGACTAAGATAGCAAGAGTGACAGAAAACATACCATATGAGGAAAAGATGAAAGAAATGAGTAGATATAACCTGAATGAGTTTCTATTTAGAATGAGAATATTAAAGCATTCTTCAAACATTAAAAAAGAGTAGCATTTTGAGAAACAGAGCCAAGATGGCAGAGTAATGGCAGGGATTCACCTGAACTCTACCCAAACCCTTCCAAATACTTTTAAATAATGACTCCAAAAAATTCTAGAGTGGCAGAACCCACAAAAAAGATGGAATAAAACAATTTTCTATCCCAAGACAACTTAGAAAGTTGGTAGGAAAGATCTATTGCACCAGGGTGAGAGAGAAGCGTAGTCCCACTCAGGCCACACCAGTACTGCTCCAGTCCCAGGAAACCAATAGTGGGCAGAGGTAGACTTCAGAAAAGGCTAGAAATGACTTACATGAACTGATGCTGAGTGAAATGACCAGAACCAAAACATTGTACACATTAACAGCAATAATGTGTGATGATCAACAGTGATAGACTTAGCTCTCCTCAGCAGTTCAATGATTAAAGATAATTCTAAAGGACTTTAAATAATCTTGCCAAAAGAATGAATGTTGAAAACTATCTTTGCATGTTAGAAATAAATTTATTTTTTTTTTAGATTTTTGTAAGGCAAACAGGGTTAAGGGGCTTGCCCAAGGCCACAGCGCTAGGTGATTATTAAATGTCTGAGACCGGATTTGAACCCAGGTACTCCTGACTCCAGGGCCGGTGCTTTATCCACTACACCACCTAGCTGCCCCTGATCCTTACTTTAAATTCACTTGCATGTCATGGGAGGTGATGAGAATGAAGAACAAACAATATCAATTAGGGAGATTTGGTACAGATGGCCAATCCAGATTCCACATGTATTTTTTAGAAATTATTTCCTCTAGGGGCGGGTTCCTGGGTTCAAATCCGGTCTCAGACACTTAATAATCACCTAGCTGTGTGGCCTTGGGCAAGCCACTTAACCCCATTTGGCTTGCAAAAAAATTAAAAAAAAAAAATAAAGTGAGGGTCGGTCATCTTTTTCACTTTCTCCTCCAGAGTCATCTGAGTCCAGTGGCAAGATATAGGTCAGGATGACTGGAGTTGGCCCTGAATATGGTGAGAGACCGTGGTCTGTTTAAGCTTAAGATCTTTGACTGACCTCATTTTGACTAAGGCAATGCTCATACAGTGATTTAGGGCAGGTAAGAAAGAAATTAAGCAAAGAAGGGACTCTTTTGCATAGTTAAAAAAAATCAATCTGGGGGTGGAAGACCTCCAGGGTTTCTGGCCAAAACAGAAATAATCACTATTTGCAAGTCATGGTATAACTTCCCTGATGTCAAGGTCCTCTTCCAGAATGAAGGACAAATAACAACAGAGGCATGTCTCAGTCACACTAAAGAGAATTTTATTTGAATCTTTCTATGAGAAAATATGTTGTAAAGTTCCAAACTAATACAGATGAACTTTTGAAACATAACTGTTTCACAAGGTGAAGGCTGTTTTCAGAGCAACATAAAGAAATAATGTGCAAAGTTTTTTGCATTATTTATTTCCCTGGTAAATAGATCAGGGCTTTCCAAAGATAGTTGATGGCAAAGTGGATAGAGAACTAAGCCTAGAGTAATAATATTTTGCCTTGACCCCCCTGATATTCTAATTGATCAGGGTGGGGGAGCACCTTAAATCAGAGTATAAGAATCCCACTCTCAAAAGTATACTTTTGGAGCACATCCTCCCCTCCAGTGAGAACACACCTTCCCACCATTACAACCCTTCTGGCTGAAAGGATCTGTGACTTTGTGCTCCTCATCACAGCATTGCTTCTATGTTAAGTCACAACTAATATGAGCATATGTGTGTTAGAGTGGTAAAGTAAGGTCCCCTTATTTCTCTTTTCTCCCCTTCCTCACTGATTGCAAAAAAACTTGGCATTAAAATGTCTCTAGTTGGCCTCTGATTAGACATAAACTAGTCAAAAATTTATTCTGTAGAAAGTCTCACCTATGCTAGGGGAACCTGGTACTATTAGACCAGCTGTACAAATCAAGGATCAAAGAGGAACCCTACATCCTTCCCAAAGAGACTCCCTTATGCCAGAGGATGTCACAAAATGGCATCTTCTTTTAAAAACAAAAATACCTCTGGGTTGCACTATCAGTCATTCTCATATTAGTATAAATTAATTCTCTAGATTATTTTCTTCATAATTCCTAAGTAGTATCTCCTGCTTCAATGAGAGTAAAGAAATTTGATCTGTTCTATGAGGAAAGGGAGAAGAAGAGAATAAGCATTTATTAAAAGTCTATTATGTTGTCAGTCATTGGGCTAGACATTTTACAAATGTTATCTTATTTGATCTGGTAAGTCAGACAGACACAGACAAGTCTAGGTCCTGAAGCACTTTGGGGAGGAAGTTTTGGTCCGTGTGCTGCAGTTAGAAGTTTAGAATAGTGGGAAAGGCTAAGGAGACTTGTAAGGAAGGAAAATAAAGAGTCAAAGGCAAACTTCAATGTTTTATCAAATTTAAGTCAAATATGGAAAGATGTTTATAAAGATATATAGCCTATATGAGATTACTCGCTGTTAAGGGGAGGGGAGGGGAGGGAGGAGAAAAATGTGGAACTAAAAAGCTTATGAAAAAATGTTGAAAATTATCTTTGCATATAGTTGGAATAACAAATAATTTTTAAAAAAAACAAATTTAACTAAGTTAGTTTTTCTTGGAAAAGAAAGGGATCACTCTCTACATTTTCCTTTTCTTTCCTTCATTATACAACTTCTTGCTTCTATAACTCAAAAATCCAGACCCATTCTATGACTCAGTGACACTAAATAGAATTTTATGGACTTTGATCCTAATCATGACTCTTAATAGTCTTTCTATGAGAAAATATGTTCTAAGTTCCAAACTAATACAGATGAACTTTTGAAACATAACTGTTTCACAAGGTGAAAGCTGTTTTCAGAGCAACATAAAGAAATAACGTGTAATGTTTTTTGTGTTATTTATTTTCCTGATAAATAGATCAGGGCTTTCCAAAGATAGCTGATGGTAAAGTGGGCAGAGAACTAACCTAGAGTCGGAGTACCTGTTCAAATCTAACCTCAAATACTAACTAGTTGCATGGACATGGGCAAGTCACTTAACCCTGATTTCCTCAAGTGTAAAATGGAAATAATAATACCTTTATCCCAGGGTTGTTTTGGAGATAAAATGAAGTAATACTTGTTAGTTTGAAAAAAATTTTAGCCCACTATCTGTCAAATGGTAAACTGTATATAAATGTTTATTCCTTCTCCTTACCTTCTCCTAAGAGTTGCAGAATTCTATTTTTTCCAAGTGTACTTTAGAATTCCATTTTCCCATACTATTTGTCCCTCAATACTCCCACATAGCTATTTCTGACATATTTTGGACACCTGTCTATCACTCTTCATCATGCAAGACTTTTAGTCTACTTTCTCTCTTAGTAACAGTCACTGGTTTCACTGTTCACCTTCCCACAATAATAGTAATAGTTTACATGTATATGTGATAAACCATCTTCCATAAGTGGTTTCCTATTCTCCAAACAAATCAATGAGAAAGCTAAGAGAAGTATGATCTCCATATTATAGATGAGGAAACTGAGACTCAGATGTGCCCAAGGTCACCCAGCGGGCAAATGGGAGAACCAGGACTCAGGTCTATTTGTCACAATAGATAAGAAGGGTGAAGCAGATGAACTGGCACAAGCCCAGGTGGCACAGTGGAGAAGGTAGCAGCTGCTACTGATGGTCCTGGTGAGGGCACCAGATTCTCTTCCAATACTGGGGTTATCTGCATCCAGAAAAAGCATGCAGAAGCAAAATTTCTTGGCTGTTCTTACACACTGACCCATCCTCTAGCTGTTGCTAGAGGTGGAGCAAGGGCAGGAGGAAAATTGAGAAAAAGGGGAGACCTCTTTAAGGCAAAGTGGTCTTGTATCACAGTCAATGTGCCCATAAGTCTCAATATTCTCTTGTATTATATGTGTATTTGCATGCATCTGTATGTGCATGGATGTGTGAATATGTGTGTTTCCCTCAGAAAAATACTATATACTGGGGCCATATTGCAAACTGACAGAAGTCTTGGGCATGGAGAAGAAGGGTTGGGGGTAATAAATCTTCATCACAGGAATCTCAATAGCCATATCCTTGACCAGACCTTCTGAGTCCTTCCTTATTCTCTTGGGGGGCCCTTGGGTTGAGGGTCAAGGGCTTTTGGCACACAACTCATGGGACCCTAACACAAGTCTTTTCATTTCCTGCCTGATGCCCATTCCACTGCACAATGATGATGTCTTTTGGGGCCTCTGGGGAAAATGTCCGAAGACACTCTGGCACCTGAGAAAGGAGTATTAATCTGGAGAGGCAATGCTGCTGATAGAAAGGCTAAAAATAGATCCCTACCCAAGGCCATGATAAGCCAATGAGTTTGTCCTAATGTGATCATGCTTCTGATTACACTTCTCATGTGCCTGGTCACTTGATATCCTCATTGTAGAGGATAAAGGATGGTCCCTGATAAGGTTCAGAGGTGGGCTAATACAACAGCAGCTTTGATTAAACGCTCTTAGCTTCAATCAAAACTGAATTAAAAAAAAAGAACCCAACCTCAGAAGGTCAGCCTTCTGAGTAGACCTAAATAATGTGATTTGAGAAGCACCCTAAAGACCTTCATACCCAAAAGCTTTCCTCAATAGGTCTCATGGCTGATATCTAGAATACCTTTTTTGGGGATTAAGCACTGATCCATGTTAAAATGCAAATACTCCTGAGGTGGGGGGCATATTATACTCTGCTATCAATCGTCAGTATGAATTAGATTATCAGAGACTTTTCTAGAAATAGTTAACTTAAGAGTGTTTTTGATGTGACAGAAGTTCAGAGTCTGGGTCATCATCCAAAGAAGCCTTAGGCAATCAAGTTCTTCCACTCTTAGAATCAACAATATTTCCACTGCACTATGCAGCCAATCCCTTCATTACACAGGTGAGAAAACTGAGGCCCTGAGTGGCTAAGGCTCTTTGCCAAGTTCACCCAGATAGTCAGGAGATAGTTGGTTAGAATTCAATCCCAGGTAGTCCAACTGAAGAAATCAATGTCCTTTCCCTTATTATCACCTTATATATGAGCATCATCCAATCGAGTCACCATTGGTTAATGACTGCTAGGATTTAGACATCTTTACAGCATTATCTCTCATATCTTCTCAACAGTCTTGGAAGGTGAATATCCTTATCTATAGTTGTACAGATAGGGAAAAGCAAAATGGGCAAAGGTTAAAGTGAGCATACATCCCTTAAGCATCTGAAGTTTGATTTGAACTCAGGTCTTCCTGCTTATTGAGTTAAAAGATCTCTGAGGTCCCTACCGACCTTAAAATTCTGTGATGAAATTTGGTAGCCAAGTGAGCTTCAGTGAGAACTTCAGTTTCTACATCTATAATATGAGGGAAATATTTGAGCTAAATACCCCTTCCCCTACGTGGTTTGTTAGGTGGAACATCAATTGTGAAGCCCTTTAAAATAGCAACTATTAGTCTTATTTTTTTTTGTTGTTGTTATTTGGTTAATTCACAGGAGCATAGATTTAGAGCAGGAAAGGATCTTAGATGCCTGCTACTCACAAGACTTCATTTTATAGGTGAGAAAACTGAGGCACAGATTTTTAACTCCATTCTTAGGATTCAAAATTGAATATTCTTTCCATTGCAATCCATTGCCTCTTTGAATCAGAATAAGTAGGGACTAAAATGATTCTGGGGGGGTGGAGAAGAAAGCATTGGGTAAAGGAAAAATAATACATGCATACCTTTCACTAGAGTCATTAAGCATCTAGGCTATCTGATTCACTAAGGTCATTTTCAATTTATTAATACTCCCCTGAGCTCTTATATCTCCCCTAATTCAGCATCAAGAGCCCAGAGAGTCTTAGTAAAAACAGACAAACAAATAAAGAAATTCAAACTAATTTCCTGGGTGAATCCAGCGGACTAACAGCATGCCCATCTGCCTTGGCTCTTGTCTCACTAGGATAACCCCGGCGTCAGAGTGATCTTTCACCCCATGTACATATATTTCTAATCACACTTACACTATTTTTATAAATATATTTTGGACAAATTTTTGAAAAGGTGGACTTTTGTAAGCCACCTCCTCTTTTCCACCAAGTTGTATATTCATATAAGGGGGAGTTGCTCTCTCATATCTCTTTAGCATACAGTTTCTCCGACTCTCTTTTCAAACAGCAACCCTTTTCTCCTTTATTCCTTTCTTAATCAAATAGGATACATTCAATAATAATAATTATAATAACTAGAATTTATATGACTTTTTAAGGTTTGCAAAGCACTTTATGACTATTATCTCATTTTACCTTGGAAGATATTTTTCCCATTTTTGCAGATGAGGAAACAAAGTCACAAATAATATGCTCAGGTGACAGGTTCCAAGTCCAGAACTCTCTTCACTGAGCATCTAGCTGACCACCCTTCGATGCCTAAAAGAGATCACTTTTTAAAGTATCACTAAAATTCTTTTGCAAAAGAATGCACATTTATATCTATCCCTCTTCAGCTTATTCATTTTGAAGTAGGGGGAAAGGTCTTTCTAAAGTTGATTATGTTTGTGGCAATGGGGTGGAGAGGAACAGGAGATTTGGGGTCTGGCCCCAGCTCTGTCATTTAATGTGTGTGATCCTGAGTAAGGCACTGAGCCTTCCTGGTCATCTGTTTCTCTGACTGCTAAAATGAAGATTAAAAATTCCTTGCCTTCCTTCTCGACAAAGTGTTGTTACTGTTGGTTTGTGAAGCTCTAATGAAGTAATTCATGTTTAAACATCTGTTACTAGAAAGCAGCTCTTCATGAAGAATAAAGTTTTACAATTGTTCTTATCCTTGTGATTATGACTATGGAAGTTTAAATGGTGGAGCTAGATAAAGGTGTTCCTTGGAGAACATCTCTTCCAACTAGTCATTATGTAGAAGAGAAAGATGTGTTCCAAAAAATACTGGCCTAAGAATTGAAAGTCTTTAGTTACCACCAACATTCATACTCTCCACAGAGACTTGCATGCAACTAAAATGATTTAGTATTAATAATTATAGCTCATAGTTATATAACACTTTGGCATCTATCTTTATCACCAGATTTCTCTCTTGTTTTCATACAACTTGACCTTCTTCTCTATACAGCACCTTAATAATAATATCCATTAGGGCCCTAACCCCAAAAGGGGATCTGCCTATTCTTTGAACTTCTTAATTCTTTTCTTTCTGCATACCTACACACAAAGCATCATCACATCCAGACTCCTCTCTCTCTCTCTCTCTCTCTCTCTCTCTCTCTCTCTCTCTCTCTCTCTCTCTCACACACACACACATACACACACACAGAGAGACAGACAGACAGACAGACAGACAGACAGACAGACAGACAGACAGACAGAGAGAAGCACAGCACAGGAAACCCCTTTCTAAGAGTCCCAACTACCGAGCCTTTGGCCCGCCACAGCTTACCCAGGTAGACAGCACCCCCAAGGTAGGTGCCCCAGCTGCACAGGAGAGAATTCTTTTTCCCATAGCCAAGCTGCTGACATCACAAAGGTATCACCTGGCAACCACAGTGGCATGCCGTCCTCCCCTGGCTCCCCTTCACTTGCAAACTTAGAGAAAGGGTGAATAATGCTATATCAGCCAAGTGGGCAAGGTGCCAGGAGGCTGTGTGAGTGAGCAATCTGTAGGGTTCCCAAACAGAGAGCTATGCAGCATCAGGCCTCACATCTCAACTTCTGCTCTGTTGTCCTGTAATGGAAAAATTGCTTGCACAAAGATAGAATGTTATAGTCCTTTCCAGCTCTCTCTCCCCACTCGCCACTTGCCTCCCTCCCTTTACCCTTCTCACCTCACCCTCCTCCCTGCCCCCCCACACACACATACACAGACACACACACACATCTGCCTGCATTCTGCTCAGACAGCAAGGGACAAAGGGAGCCACAATACCTTATTATGTCCCTTGCGCCAGGCCATTGGCCCTGGTGGTTACTCTTCTCTTGCGGAATGGGACTGGTTGGAGGGGATGAATTTTGTCCGAAAAAATGTACCTGCAGGTTACTAGAGGTGATTTGCTCTGGTCTGGTGACGTATCCCTTTGATATGCCACTGTCTACTCGGCAACTCACCCTGACAGGAAACAATATCACCTTCTTGCCAGCCATAAGCCTAGGTCTCCTCAGTGACCTCAGCTACCTAGACTGTAGGTTCAACCAAATCACGGAGATCCTGGATTATACCTTCATTGGAGTCTACAAACTCATCTACCTTGACCTCAGTTTCAACAACATCAGTCAGCTCTCCCCTTACAGCTTCAGCATGCTCACCAATCTGGTGGTCCTAAACATTTCCAACAACCCCCAGATCAGAGAGATCAATAAACGCACCTTTGCCAACAACACCTCCCTGAGGCAACTGGATCTGAGCAACACGGGTTTGGAATCTCTGAATGTCCTTGTCATCAGCCACCTGTTTAATCTCAAGTCTCTGCATTTGAAAGGAAATCCCTGGAACTGTAACTGCCCATTATTGGACTTCAGCATCTACCTAATAGTGACACATATTGACTACCCAGGTGAGAGGGACCGGGAGGGGCTGGGAAAGAGGATGAGAGGAGGTAACAACAAAACTGGAGGGGGGTGAGTCAGTGTACAAGGAAGAAAAAAAGGAGAGACAGTAAGAATGGAAGGAATTTGGGGGGTACCTTTATTTTATGATATTTCTCTGCTTGCTCATATGCTATGTGCTATTAAAGTTTTAGACTACACTAAGAATTTTGGGATATCTTGTGTAGTTTGCAAAACTCATGTGTGGAGACTTTTCATTTTCAAGCTTCAAGAAAAAAAAGCCCAAAATATCTCTTTGGTCTTCCATTAGAATGTAAGATTTTTTTGTGAGTAGGGAAAATTTCATTGGTTCATAGTGGCTGACTCAAAGTAGATGATTTTAAATGTTTGTTGATTGATTGACTGACTGAAATGCAGTCTTTCCCACGAAGACATTCATTGAGATTCCAGTCTGCACAATAGATAGAAAACAGTCCAAATTCACAAGTAGAAAAGGGAGCGCTTTCTTCTACCTCAGCTAGAAATTTCCTTGATTTCCATAATTTTCGTTTATTCAAGTCAACAAGCATTTATTAAGCATCTGCTAGGAGCCAGGGACTGTAATCAGGCTCAGAAACTTGCATTTACCATATGACAATGCCAGATTTCAGACTGGTTAGTAAAAAATCAAAAACAAGAGCAACAAATGGGAACAAATAATAATATGGCATTGAGTTTTCAGTCTTCTTTATTGGGGATGAAGTTTTTCAGGAATATGAGAAAGATATCATTAGAGCAGTAGATTTGAAATGAGGGAGGAAGAACAGTTTGGGGCCAGAAAGATGGACTAATAAGTCATTAAGGGAGCAGGAGACAGGGATATGGAGTAGGGAATGAATAAAGGAAAAAGTTGGTTAGTATGTTTAGAAGCTCAAATGAATATAACTAAGAAGAAAAAGGGAAGATTAAGTGAATTAAACTAGAAACAAGAATGTTCTTATCTGTAGACATGTTCAAACTGTCCTCTGTAGAGACAGAGTCTATCTGGTACATTGTGAGGTCTCCCATGGAAGCTCTCTAAACTGATTGCCACTGCCATAGTCCCTTCTCCACCAAAATCTGTTGGGAGCCCCAAGTGGGAAGCTAAATTTGGTTAGCTTGCATTGCAAACCTTATGTCTTCCCATTCAAGAGTTCTGTCACATTTCCCCACCTCCCTACCACATAAGCCCAAATCTCTTCTACTCTAGTCTGTCACTATCAGTCCTATCTCCATAATGACTATAAGAGAAGACTTGTTTAGTCTGAGCAGGTGTACCAGATGTGCTGATATATGATAACAAACCTGATCTATACTTTTATGGAATAGGAAGTCATATTTCAATAAGCATCTTAGAAATGGAAAAGTATTTTCCTCTATAACAACCATCTGAAATAGCAGACAAAATTAACGCCATATTAGAGATAAGAAAACGGAATTTCAAGATCACTGAGCTAGTGTCAGAGAAGAGATTTGAAACTAGATATCCTAACTTCAGGATCTTCCCAAAATTACACACTGCTTCTCTAACCCCTCATGAAGTCACTTCTTTCTGCATGGTATAGCAGATAGAGTGACTAGACCTGGAGTCAGGAAGGCAGGGAATTGAATTCCATTCAGATACTTACTAGCTATATGGACTCAGACAAGACACTTAACCATTCCTCACCTCACTTTCCTCATGTATAAAATGGAAATTATAATAGAATCAACCTCATGGAATTGCTGTGGGGATAAGATAATTTATTTCAAGTTATTTTGTAAATCTTAAAAAAACACTATATAAATGTTAACTCTTTTATTATCATTTTTCATGCTTCTTTGCCCCTTCAGATCTTCTCATAGGCTGCTAAGAAAACATTGCTGAAAATATTTGCACCAATCCACACAATTATTTTACTAAGTAAAGTTTCCAGTAAGCCACATATGACAATTTGAGGGTATACTGAAATAGTTTGGGACCCTTAGGTAAGACATTGAGGAATTTAGAGGATGACAAGTGATCCTCTAGGTCTTTTAAGGTTATTTTTCTCATCAGTAAAGAATAAACAGCCCTTCAGAAATGTTTGCTAGACTTCAAATGGAATAGTTAAGATGCCACTCAATAGAAGCAATTTCACCCACATAATTGATTTGCCTTACCTGGTGCCAATGCAAATACTGAGTCACCTTGGTTAAATCACCTTATTTCCCCATATATTGGCTGTCTTCTAAAAGCTCAATAGATGATAATCATAGTGTTTCCTCTTTTTATGATTGATGATAAAACTCTCTGAAGATGATTTGATATAAATCTTATTTGTGTGTATAATTTTTTTCATTGTTAACCCTAAAAATGTGGCAGTGAAAAAAAGAAAAATTACCCCCTTTTATGAGTAATGCCATCAAATTTAATAGGATTTTAGATCTAGAAAAATCTAAGTCATTAGATCTGGAAGGGACCTTAGAGGCCACATAATCCATCTTATTGGTGAATTAAGATGTTAAATTTGGATGAGTGACTTGTCCAAACCAAAGTAGATGGCAGTCTCCCAATTCATTGTTTTTGCCACTATACTATACTATTCTAAAATACCCCCATTCCCCTCCACACTTGAATTCATCTATCCTGAGATTTAGAGTTGTATATGAAATTTAGAATACAGCTGTCTCCTTTTATAGAAAAAAAAGGTGTCCAGAGAGGAGAAGGAAGTGATATATCTGACTTCAGACTGACCCAAGTAGTAAGTAGCCAATCTCCAATAGAAATCAAGACTGTCCAGTGTCAAATCCAACATTCTTTCTAATACATGGTTCCACAGACTGAAGCTATGGCTACAGGAGATAGGAAGACAGGGGTATACTCTTTAAACATGATATTCCATCTCCCCAGAAACACTTTTCTAGTCTTGCTGACTTCTTCATTGGAGTGATTTCATTTAAATGTGTCATCTGACCCATCTTTAGGCAACCTAGATGGTCTAGAACATAAATTCATTATGAGACAACAAATGTGTATTTGTTGAGGACAATGGAGAGAAAATAATAAAGGCATTTGAGTGGCATAGGAAGTAGATAAGAATATTGGGTTTAGAGTCAGGAAGATTGGAGTTCAAATTGAGCCTTTAGACCCTTATAAGTTGTGTGACTTTGAGAGAGTCATTTATCCTGTTTACCTCAGTTTCCTCAACTTTAAAAATGAGAATAAAAACTATATTTACCTCCTAGGGTTGATGTGAGGATCAACTGTAAAAGTGCTTAGCACAGTTCCTAGCAAATAATAATTGCTATGTAAATGTTTTTATTATTATTATTAATAATAATATATAAGAAAGAGAGGAAACTTTCCCAAATAATTTAGATTAGTGAAGTCTGTTTGGCTGCTAACAACATGCACAATCTGCATCTTTTTCTATATCTCTCTGTCTCTCTCTCACCCACTCTCTTCTGGATTCTACTCCAATGTTTCAGGTCATAGAAGGTCTATAGCATTTATAAGTATCTTACTTACCTTGTTCTAGTTCACTATTGGTTCCTCCAAAACAGAAGTGAAACCCAAGCCAAGCATCAGTATTCCTTTTCCTCTTGAAGGAAGTGGAAAGGAATAATAATTTGTATAGTGCCTACCAATGAGACAGCTAGGTGGCACAGTGAATAGAATCCTGGTCCTAGATTCAGAAAGACACTAGTTCAAATCCAGCCTCAAACCTGGGCGAGTCACTTAACCCTGTCGGCTTCACTTTCCTCATCTATAAAATGAGCTGGAGAAGAAAATGACAATTGACTCCAATATTTATGCCAAGAAAACCCCAAATGAGAGCACAAAGAATCTGAAACAGCAAAAATTGAATTAGCAATATTGCCATTTATTTTGTGACACACAAACTCAAGATAGCAAAATATGCCAATGACTCCAGAATTAGAAGTCTTTGAAGTTCAACTCTCCCAATTTTTTAATCAGGAAGATGCCCCAAGCAAATTTTCCATACTTTCCATACAAGACCAGTTTAAGACCAGCTCTGCTCCAAGGAACAAAGCAAGATAAGTCACTTATCCATTTGCTTTGGTTAGTCCAGGGATACCTCAACTTTCCAGACAGATTCAAATTAAGAGGTATTTGTTTACACCACAAAACAAACATGACCATAAAGTCCCTTTGAATAATCTGCTTCTCTGACCTATGCCGAATGATTCTATTTATAAAAATTCTATTTACCTACAAATTTTGAGGAATAAATTTTGCTGCAGATAATGAGAAAGCATACGTGTGGTTTGGTAGTTTTTTTTAAATAGACCAGTGGATTCAGTTTCGTCTTTGGCTGGGTCAGCATGTAGAAGGAAAATATCCTGGCCTTAACTGTCTTTTTCCAGTCATTGATTCTATTTGAAAAAGATAAGGTAAATTAATCTCCTCCTTGATATCTAGTATTTCCCAGGAAGATAAGGTCAAATACATCTGCCCACCATGGCATTCCTATTTTGATAAAATAACATATTAGTGTGGCACCTGACAGCCCCTCTTTCATTTGGTGTCCATGCCAGTCCTGTGAGGCAGGTTCCATAAGGATATTTCTGCCACTTATTCTCAAAAATCTCAGTTTTTATAGCAAAGGTATTTAGCCCAGGTTAATTCCTACAAATCATAAATCCCATTTTTCTAGAGAAGGAAGTTGAGGACCAGAGAGGAAAAAAGCCATTTGTGTTATATAATGCAGCTAGGTAGTAGCCAAGCTGCCATAAACAACTCTGTTGGATCAACTAGCTATTAAAGGCAGGGCTAATTCTCTTGGGTTAAGTACTGATAAGACTTATCTTTGGGAATTTCTGAGATTCATTTTATAGCCATGGAAATCTATCTTAATCTCAGCACTTTGAGCATAATTCTCAGCAGTAGCCCCTGAATTGGACCCTTAACTTTTTTTGTTTTGTTTTGTTTTAGGGTTTTGCAAGGCAAATGAGGTTAAGTGACTTGCCCAAGGCCACACAGCTAGGTAATTATTAAGTGTCTGAGACCAGATTTGAACCCAGGCACCCCTGACTCCAGGGCCCTGCTCTATCCACTGCCCCACCTAGCCGCCCCAGGACTCCTAACTGTTATCAGTCTACTTGCATAGAAGCAAATATGAAGGTTGAAAAAGTACTAGATTCCAGATCTAGCTTCTGTAGAGCTACAAACCCTATTAAGCAGGCACTGAGCTAAGCAATAAATAAGGAGCAGAGAATGACTATTCAAAATATACCAGAACAAGGAACCCCTGTCCTGCCTATCAGACAAGTAAGTTGTCATCCAGTCTTTGCTTGAAGCCTTCCATTGATGGGATGCCATGACCTCTGTTCCATTTTGGAAAGTCTTGATTTTCAGGGTTTTTCCTTAGTTTTCACCCAGTTTGACTCTTTATGAAGTCCTGTGGGATCAAGTGGCAAATTTCATCAGGATTCCACGACTGAAGGTCAATCCAACAAACATTTCTGAATTGCAAGGCATTGTGCTAAGAGCCCAAATTACAAGGACCAAATGAACAATAATCTCTCCTTCACCAAACCTACACTCTACCAGAGGAATACACCAAATGAGTGTATACACCATATTGGGAAGAAAGAGATGGAGAGCAGGACAGAGAGACAGAGAGACAGAGACACAGAGAGACACAGAGAGGGACAGAGACAGAGAGAAAGAGAGGAAGAGAGACAGGGAGAGATAGGGGAGAGAGGGAGAGAGACAGACAGACAGACAGAGAGACAAAGAGAGACAGAGAGAGAGACAGAGAGAAAGAGAGAAAGAGATGGGGGAGAGAGACAGAGAGAGAGAGGGGGGAGAGACAAAGAGACAGAGAACTAACTACTAGGGGGCATCAGGAAAGACATTCAATGACAGGTGTACTGTACATGAGCTGAGTTGAGCCTTGAATGAAGCTAGGGATCTTAAGTGGTGATGGTGAGCAGATTGAATTCTAGGCAAGTAGAATAAGCCATGCAAAAGCTTGGAGGTAGGAGATGGAATGAAAAGAATCAACCAGTTTATCTGGAAATTAGAGTACAAGAAGAGGAGTAAAATAATGTGTCTAGAAATGGAACCAGATTGTGGAGGTTTTCATTACTAAGCTAAAGGATATCCAAATACTTCAATTACTTAAAAGATGGTCATCATGACCCCTCTAAGTCTTTTCTTCCCTAGGCAAAAAATTCCTTAATCCTCTCCATCCTTAATTAGCACTATCTCCAGACCTTCCCCCCTTGGGGGTCTTTCTGTGGATGACTCTAGCAGTTTTGAAATTGTGGAAATATTCTATCTAGGTCCAGGTCTAGCTTCTATCTTTCTAGGTCTAGCCTTGGGACTAGATGGGCTGTATAGAACTAGGGGGTGGTAGAGCTCTCCTGGTCAGACTAGAGTTGGTTCTGCTGTAAATCAGATGAGTTCGGCTTCTAACTAGTTATTTGTCCTTAATTTCTCTGGTTTCTTTTTAGCTTACTTAAAGAATGACAAAGTTGGACTAAAAAAAAATGGCTCTTTGCATTCCCTTCTTGTGCAAACATTCCGTGATCCTGAGACCCAGATAATTACAGCTAGCATCCATATAACAACATTTTAAAGTTGACAAAGTGCTTTAAAAATATTACCCCATTCGATCCTCCCAATAACCCTGGATGCTATCATTTTCCCTATTTTATAGTTGCATGAAAATAAAGTTAAGTGACTTACCCAAAATGTCATAACCAGCAAGTGACTGAGATCAGTGTTGAATTCACGTCTTCCAAACCTCAGGCTCATCTCTGGGTACTATAAAGTCACCTAGAAGTCTTGGAAAGACCCTCATCAACCCATTCTGCTAATGAATACCTACCACAATATTTCTGAATACAAATAAGCTCAAAGGCTACTGTCATATCATAAGTATAGAATTAGATAGGAGAATCTAAAGAGATCACCTATTCCCAAATCACTGCATTTACATGTGGGGAAATTGAGTAAGGCATACAAAGGAAGACATACAAAGTAAGTAGTAGCAAAGGAAGGATTTGAACCCAGGTCAAAGTACTACCTTATATTACTGAGTGACAGAAGTGACAGACTAAAGAAAAAAAGTTCATGAATCCAATGATGAGAAAACAATATGAATATATCTGTCTTTAACCATCTCATAGAACTGACCTCTTCTTTCCACTCATATTGCTAACTTTCCTAGCTCAGATCCTCCTCTTCAGGATATCTTCATAGTCTTAATCTCACTGCTGCCAGTCAATGCTCTCTAACTCAACTTCCACCGAGTTATTAAACTAATATTGGTGAAACACTGAAGTGACTATGTCATTCTTCAACTCAAGAAACTTAAAGAGTTTTCTATTGCCTCTAGGATTAACTATAAACTCCTCAGGCTGGAGAGGTAGCTAGGTGGCAAAGCAGATGAGTGCTAGACTTCTAGTTAGAATAGACCTAAGGCAAAATCTCCTCAGACATTTAAACTGTGTGACCCTGGGCAAGTCACTTTACCCTATTGGCCTATAAGGCACAGGGAGGGAGGAAAGGGATGTGAGGCTTGTGAGCACTCACATTAGTGAAATTACTAATTTTTCAGTATAGAATCAAAATTCTACTTAATCTGACAGTGTTTAGTAAGCTCTGATTATATGCAAAGCATTATATTAGGCAATGGGGACAAAAAGATAATATGATAAATAGTACCTAGCCTCAAGGAGCTTATATTCTACTGGGAGATGCAATCAATAATTGGATAAATATATTCAATAATTTCAGAAAGGAAAAGAAAAGCATTAACAACTAAAGAGATGAGGGAAAAGCTCACATGAAGATGACACATAAGGTGGATCTTGAAGGATGTTGGAGGAAGTGTATTCTAGGAATGTAAAAAAGAGTAGATGTAAAAGTATCTGAAAAATAAAAAAGAACCTATGAACACAGGGCAGCTGTGGAATAGTAGAAAGAGCATTGGCCCTGGAGTCAAGAGGACCTGAGTTCAAATTCAGTCTCAGACATTTAATACTTAGGGTAAATCACTTAACTCCATTTGCAAAAAAAAGCCTAGAAACAGTAAGTAGGCTGAAAGTCAGATAGACCTTCAAATGCCAAACTGAAAAATTTTTATTTGATCTCAGAGCTAATGGGGAGTCAAAAACAGTTCTTGAGCAAGAAAGTGGTAGGAACAGAATAGTGATTTAGGAAGGTTCTTTTATCAGTTTTATGAACATGTAGATTTGTAAGAGGAGAAACTAAAAACAAAGTGCTGAAGTAGGAGCATGTTTCAATATTACCAGATAAGAGATGATGAAACCTGAGCTAGGATTATGTCTGTGGATGTGGAGGAAAGCAGACTAATACAAGGAATATTATGAAACAGAAATAACCATATTTGGTGGAGTGAGAGAGAGTATAGGATCCAGAAAGAGTCTAGAATTGTGAAGCTTGGTGACTAGAATGATGGTAGACCCCTTGACAGGAATGTTTCGAGGAGGGATGAGTTTTGGGGAAAAAGGTGGAATTAGTTCCACTTTGGAAAAGCTGACATACTCGAGAAAAATAACTGGAGTTGTTCCACGGACAGTTGACCAATCAGTCAATAAATATTTATTAAGCACCTCCTATTGGTCAGACAGTGAGCTACACACTGGGATACAAAAAAGGGCAAAAGACTCAAGAAGCTTAGGATCTAATGTGGGAGACAACATGCAAAAACTATGTTCAAATAAGACATAAACAGAAAAATTGGAGATAAGAGACGAAAACAATTAGAATTAAGGGGGATTGGGAAATGCTTCATAAAGATGAGATTTTAGCTGAATCTTGATGGACACCAGGCAGCAGAGGTGAAGATGGAAGGCATTCCAGGCAAGGGGGATAACCAGTGAAAATATCCAGTCGGGTAATGAAACATTTTGTTTGAAAAGCATCAGGTGGGGGGCGGCTAGATGGCATAATGGATAAAGCACCGGCCTTGGAGTCAGGAGTACCTGGGTTCAAATCTGGTCTCAGACACTTAATAATTACCTAGCTGTGTGGCCTTGGGCAAGCTACTTAACCCCATTTGCCTTGCAAAAGCCTAAAATATATAAATAAATAAATAAAATTTTAAAAAATGAAAAGCATCAGGGAGGCTAGATGGGTTATTGTTTGTCCTTTGTTCTCAAGGAGGATCATAGCATTAGGAAGATGATGCTATGAAATGCAAATGAATTGGGTTTAAATGAGGGAGGACTGTGCAAAGTCACCAACCAAAGTCATTCCTTCCTATGGAGATATCTAGATCCAGTAGCAAGATATAAATCAAGATGACTGGAGATGGTCCTGGATGCAAAGGGAGTTGGCCTTTTTAAGCTAAGGTATTTTCCTGGTCTCATTTTGATGGAGGTAACACCCATTTAGTGATTAAGGCTAGGTATGAAATGAGGTAAAAAATGATCATATTCTCCAACCAAATAGAGAATGGATAGATAATTTATGGTTTTACAAATGAGTTGAGAAGACAAAAAGTAAAATGGGGTTGGTACAGAGTTGAGAGATGAATGAGAAGACAATGCTTAGTAAAGGACAATTACAGGAGAGAGAAGTACAAGTTATGAGATTAAGGAAGGCAGGGTCAGTAGGACACAGTCACATTGGAACATTCTAAAAATAAGAAGAGCAAGCTGAATAGGTGTTTTCCACTGTACTGCCTAGGGACAGCACACTTTCTAATGGTAACACATTTCCCCAGGGTCTATTCATGTCAGCTTCGAGGTAGATGTAGAGGTCTATACTATAGCTATTTTGAAGCATTCTGAGCATTTGAAGCATACAGAGTAACCTCTGTAGAGATGTCATCTCACTAGAATCAGAATGGAATACACCAGAAGAACACTGATTCCACAAAAGTCTGCTTTTTCTGTCTACAGTATCCACAGGGTAGAATTTTAGAATTAGAAAAGGCCTAGGAGATAATCTAGCTGCGTGACCTTGTTTTAAATCTGAGCAAACTCTGAGGTTCAGAGAAGCAAAAATCACTTTTCTAAAGCCCCCTATCTTGTTTAGAGCAGGCACAATATGTCCTAATCTATTCCCAAACACCACATCAATTGATTTGATGAAAATCCCAGGAAATCTCTTTGTGATCTTCCTCTAAAATAAAGATAAAACTTCATATAGTATCTTTTGTAAACAAAAGCCAATATCATCCTCTTTGCATAATTCTCTCTTTTTTATGATGTTCAAAATGGAAAAAAAAAGTGAAACAACAGAATCTTGGAGTTGGCAGAGGTTGGAGAAATCATCTATTCTAAGCCCTGACATGAAATAGGAATACCCCCTCTACAACATTCTCAACAAGTGGTAATCCAATCTCTCTTCTGACATACCTTACAAAGAAATTTATTAGGAAATGCTTCCAAAAATTAGTTAAAATTTACCATATGATGTCCATTCACTGGTTACTGTTCTTCTCTGCACCCTCTTGGAAGCCCAGAAATCCTTTCATCCTTCTCCAGTTTACTCCTCCATTCTCTTCTCCTTTGATCCAGTCCCTTACAAAATAGTGTCCCTTCTTGGCAAGACCCTTTTTTTTATTGGTCCCACATTTGTTGAAATGAAATTTACCCCATTCAAACCTCCATCTGTCTCATCTTTGACCTATTCTTCTCTACTACCTGACAATAGGGAGTGTTTGTTAACATAACTTAAATGCGTATCTAGTTTTCCCCTACCCTTAAAAAAAATCCTGACCCTACAATCGCACTAAGTTGTTATCCTACAAGTTCTTGTATTCTTTTGAAGAGGTCCATATCATTCTAGAGCTGGAAGGGACCTTCAAAGAAAACTATTCCAACTCACTCACATGACAGATCCATCAGTTAATCTTCACACGGCAGAGCCTTTGATCCCATACTATAATGGTCATCTTCCTCTGGGTATGCTCCCAAGAAATGTTCTCTAGTCATATCTCCTCCATCCTTTGCACATGGAGCTGTTTCTCTGAATCTAAGCTCCAAGGGTTATATTTATCCCTTTTACAATTCAACTTATTGTTTCGGCTCACTGTTCTAACTTGTTAAAATTTTTCATAATCCCAACTCTGTCTTCTAATGTATTAGCTATCTCTCTTCCACCTTTCTGGAAATCCAACTAACGTTTATTAAAGATGAAGCATAACCTTAGGAGGAGATGTAGAAACAAGTTATAACTTAAACTACAATCTCAGTTTAAATAAGCCAAGTCACTATTAAACTATCCAACAGAATGGTCATATATAGAGACTTGCAATATGTCAATAAAGACCAGTTAAACCAGTTAGACATCAATCAGTTCATGTCAGGGCTTAATCCCTTGATTCAATTCAATCTACTTTATCTTATTCTCAAAGAAACATAAATGAATAAAGACCAATTTTTGCATGTCTTTTGCTGAAATTTCATCATATATACTATAGCATTCTCCTGACCTACCTGAGGAAGTATGGCACAGTGGAAAGACATGAATTTGAATCTTGGCTTTCATACTTATGTATGATAATGAAAATATTTGCATGCCTTTCAAATAAGGTTGCTGCTAAGAAAGAGTTTTGCAAACCTTAAAGTACTAAATAAGTATTAATAAATCAGCACTAAACACTTATTATGGGTCAGAAAATATGTTAAACACTAGAGTCCAGGATTAGATTTCAGGGGGTCCACCAATATAGATAGAAAAAATATATTTTTATCTTTACTCACCTTATACCAAAATATAGCATTTCATTTGATTTAAAAAAAACATTATTCTGAGAGGGTTCTATAGGTTTCACCAAGTTGCCAAAAGAATTCATGGTCTATTAACAGGTTAATAATCCTTGTTTCAGAGTTCTTGAATGATCTACATATTAGCCATGTCAAAAGGAAAGTGAAGTTAGTCTGACATAATTCATTATGATCCTATGTTGGCTTATAGTGAAGTGCCACTTTTTAAATGCTCATTAATTATTTGATATGTTCAAGAGTTGTCTGTCTCCTTTCTGAGATGGTCATCTTTGGTCTTACATTATCTGTTACCTCCCTAATTCTGCAGCGTAGCTAGGTGGCAGGAGTCAGACTCATCTTCCTGAGTTCAAATCTGACTTCAACATTTGCTAGTTGTATGATCCTGCACTAGTCACTTAACCCTTCTTGCCCCAGTTTCTGCATCTGTAAAATGAGCTAGAGAAAGGCATCAAAAACCACTCCAGAATATCTACCAAGAAAACTCAGACACAACTGAAAATTACTTAACTGGTTCTGCACAGTTCCTCAGATTTCATCAGCAGTGGTTCAACAATCACATTGATGCCTTCCTTCAGTTCTCTGTATTGTAATTCACTTGAGCCAGGAGAGATGAACTCATTTAGGTTTGCTAGGTATTTTCTTACTATCTCCTCCTTTATCTTTGGCTCCAATTCTCTCTTAACAATGTTTGTCCGACCCTTTCCAATTTAAAGATCATTCACCTTGACCAAGAAGATGGAATCAAAATGGTACTGACAAGTTTCACTTTCTCCTTGTTTTTTATTCACCTGCCCCAAGTAGCTGACCTACCCCATTCACATTCTTCTGCATGCCCTGAATATAACTTTAAGAAGTTATTAACATTCCCCGCCACAAGCTTCAGCTCATCCTGGGTTTTAGCCCTCTTAACATCATGCTTACAGTCCCCTACCATTTTTCAAGTATTCTTCCTTAACCATGGGCTTCTTTCTCACACCCCTCTTCACTTTTCTTTTTTTCTGTCCATGTGTTTTTGAATCTGAGCTTGTCAGAGATGCATCTCCTTCATCAGATGCCTCTTCCCTAATGGATACTTTTTCTGTCCAATTCTTTCTTGAATCTGAACTGAGCAGTCCCTAATATTAGTATTCTTTTCCTTTTCATCAGGACTCTTCATGGTTGCTTTCCAGCTTTTAAAGGCTTCCATTGTTCTTCATCCATTTTCCCTTTGTAGGTATCTTTTTTAAAATTTTTATTTAAAACATTGGAGTTAAGTGACTTGCCCAAGGTCACACAGCTAGGCGATTGTTAAGTGTCTGAGGCCAGATTTAAAGTCAGGTCCTCCCAACACCACGGCCAGTGCTGTATCCACTGTGCCACCTAGCTGCACCCCCTTTGTAGGTATCTACCTATGATATATCGTACCTCTCTTTTTTTTTCTTTTTTGAAATCTGTTATCACCTAAAGGCAGATAAAGTTAATAAATATTTATTAAAAACCTTGTGCCAACTACTTCATTTTATACCTATATTGACCCTGAGAGCTAGATGCTATTGCATTATCCCCATTTTACACTAGAGAAAAATGAGGGAAACAGAGGATAAGGGACTTACCCAGTAGCTTTACTGTGCTCAAGAACAGATTTTAAATCAGAGCTTCCTGACTCCAAACCAAGTGTTTGAACAAGCTCCAAGCTTGTTCCTTCTTTTAGAAAAATCCCAAAGAAAATGTATTTTCTTTATGAAAAGAGTGTAAGGAAGAAACAGCAAGATTGTGTGTTATGTTCCTCAGTAGTCCAATGGGGAAGAAAAACCTAATCAAAATCTCAAGATCTCAGAGTTGTAAGAAACCTCAGGGATGATCTACCAAAAGATATCTGAACAAGAATCTCTTCTCTCTCATAGCTAACACTTATGTTGTATTTACTTTGTGCCAAGAACTTTATAATTATTATCTCATTGGATCCCTAAAATAATCCTGGGAGGTTGGTGCTGTTATTATTCCATTTTATAAATGAGGAAACTGAGACAAAGAGAAACTAATGACTTGCCCAAGGTCATAGAGATAGTGAGTATCTGAGATCAGACTTGAACTCAGGTATTCATGGCTCCAGGCTCAGCACTCTGTTCTCAAATGATCATTTGACTTTTCCTGAAGGCTTCCAAGGAAGTTGATCTGTTTCATTTCACTCTGACTTAGCTCTAATTATTAAGAATTTCTCCTTACATTTAAGCTGAACTTGTCTCTTTGTGTGACATCTACCCTATTATTCTTAGTTCTTCCTTCTAGCACTAAGCTAAACAAATCAGTCCTTCTGAAGGACATTTATCCTGAATGCTATTTTTGACCAACTCTATTCTTTAAAATCTTCCATTTTCCACTCTACCTACCTTCCATTTATGATCCCTCCCATCCTTTCTAGCAGATTTACCATTCACCGGATTTCAAAGTGTTCCATTTTGCTCCTGCAAAATTTCCTAAATCTCCTTTATGTTCTCAATTCTTTGCTCTCTCGTTTTTATCAAATTGTTCAGTGTTTGCAGGATCTCAGAGTTGACATGTAGTTCAACCTGGTCCTGTTCTAGAGTCCTCTCCTCTGGATACGCATCCATTTTTTATTTAAATATCTCTAATAAGGAAGAACCTGATCATTTTGGCCCATTTCCTAGTTGCCATATACAATTAGGTATCCAGATATAGCCAGTTTACTTGCTTCCTCTGATTTGTTCTAGACTTAGCTCATTATTAATTTGAAGTACAATGCATGCTCCAGATTAAAGAACTGATGTGCTTACTCAATAGGCTGCTCATCCAACTATGTAGCATGATCTGGACAGCGCTTTTCATCCATTTTGTTTTTCTATGTGGATTATTAGTCTGGATTCTTTTTAATGATCTTGCGTCCTATTGAGGCAATATTGTAGTAATCTCAGGCTTGATGCAATCAATATAATGTCATCAAACAGGTACAAAGAGTGAATCTTATCATCTATGGAGACCCCCTCTTCCCTCTACACTCTGCCCAGACTACCAGACAGTGACCCCTGCCACTCTTCATTCATATTTCTTTCTTAGTGTCAGGATCTAGGCAAAGTTTAGAACTGGAGTTTAGACTTGGATACTATCTAGTTCAACTCTGTAATTTTGAGGATGAGGAAATTAACTGGCCCCCAGTTGCAAAATTCAGTTAAGTATCAGAACTGAGATTTGAACTCAGGTTCTTTGACCCCAAATTCAGCATTCTATCCCCTGTACTACATTGCTTCCCTATAGATGGAGTGTCATTTTTTTAAAATGTGGTTGATGTTAGTATTACCTACTTCACAGAACTGTTATTTGTTTATCAAAGTCTCAGTTCTCTCTCTCTCTCTCTCTCTCTCTCTCACACACACACACACACACACACACACACACACACACACACACACACACACACACATACACCTACCTAATACAGTATTAGAGGTTAAGTTATATTTCTGCAGTATGGGGATAACCCAGATGTCCTGCCTCAATTGGAGAAGTGACCAAGAAATAGGCAGCATAATCTTTATTCCAAGAAAGAGGAGTTTTGGACCCCTGGAGGACCTGGGTTTAAATCATGGAAGCACCAGAATAATAAGTCAAAATAAAGTAACAAAAAAAACTTTTGTTAATGTGATAAAGAACAAAGATTAAGTGGGAAAATTCAAGTTTCTAGCATTAGGGAAAGCCCAGCAAAGATCTTACAAAATAGCTATAGAAATAAGGGAATGTTATATCATTACTAGATCAAATGTGTGAAACATATACCCCAGGCCATAATATCTCCAACTATAGCTTGAACCAGAATAAAATATAATTGGGAGATAATTAACAATAGAAATTTTAAAATTGGTAAAACACAAATACTATATTTTAAAATTAAGTCAAGATGTTTCCCACAGTGATCTTTTTGAACAGATTATTTACTCTTCTGAGTTTGACACTACTGATCTAGATGAAGACTTCCACCAGTCTAATAAGGGTGATTCCTGCAGACCATCCCTGTGAATATAACCAAGAAAGTCCTAGTAATCACACCATGACTTGCAGTTACAGATAGGGGATTGTATCTGGCTAGGTCCATGCCTGAGTAGGCAAGCGTGGCATATCATTCTACTGGCTAGAGTTATAGCTGAAAACTGAAAGAGATCTTTGTTTCCCCCAAGTTTCATGAATTCACCATCCCTCTGTTCAGAGTTGCTGCTCTGAACAAAAGTTTCCTGGGAGGAAAGTGAGTGTAGATAGAGGTTTAGCTGTACCACCAACAGGAGTGACTTTCCAGTTAGAGTCACAGTTGGACTTTAGAATCAGAATTTTGAAGAATAGTCTTCAACTTTGTTGACTTCAATTTTTACAGACTATTTCTTCCGTCCGCATCTGTTATCTAAGTCAGAAGACTAAAGGCTCAAATGGATAATCTGGAGAGAAGGAAAAATTAAAGATCTCCCTGGAAAATATAGCAACCATATTTAACCTAGCTTCAGTCTTGCTATAAAGTTTTAGAGCAAAAATCAGCAAAGAGAGAAAAGGAGTTATTGTGGTCAAGATATTCTTAAGAAGGCTGTTCAAGAATCCCTTCAATTCTCTCCCAACTATAACATTTCCTGTGAAAATAGAAGCAGCAAATTGACAAAGTTATTTTATACCCAATCAACCATATTTAAGCTGAGGTATCATCTTGGATGGTGCTATTGGTCTGAGGATGGATCTCAAAGACACTCCTTCACTGTAACATCTACCCATTCATCATCTTCAGTCTAACTGCTCAACTCTCAGATCAGCATTTTTTCTCTTTATAGAAATAATAAATTATTGATTTGTAATCTCTATCTCATTACTGTCTTGAATAACAATAACTAGAAAAAAGAAAACATCGTAAACATATGTGTGTGCATACACACATACACACACATACACACACACACACATACACACACATACACACACATACACACACATACACACACATACACACACACACACACACACACACACACACACACACACAGACAAATTTCCACATTGGCCATGCTGAAAAAGGTATGCCTCACTCTTATTTTTTAAGGAGGTGAGTGGCATTTTTCATCTTTAATCTCCTATTCTCATTTTTTATCATTATATTAATTGGAATATTCAGTCTTTTAAGGACTTTAAAAGATTGTTTTCCTCTCCAACATTCTTGTTTCTGCATAAATTATCCTCTAGATTCTGCTCATTTTGCTCTGCATCAGTTTATGGAGATCTTTCCAGTTTCCTCTGAAATGGTCCACTTTGTTATTTATTATATATGTAATAATGCTATATTATATTCACATACCATAATGTTTAAAGTCATTTCCACAATGAATAACACTTTAGGTACAATTTCTAACTACTAGAAAAAAAGAGTTGCTATAAAGATTTTGGTGCAAATAAATCCTTTTCTTCTTTAATTTATCTGGGGGTGTGGGACTAATAGTGCTCTATCTGAGGTCAAAGGGTATGTACAATTTAGTAACTTGTGGGAGTATGGCTCCAAATTGTTTTCCAGAATGGTTAGAGCAATTGCAAATTCATCAACTTTGTATTAGTATGCTTGTTTTCCTGTGGTCTCTCCAAAATTTGTCATTTTTCTTTTATCACCTTTATCAGTCTGACAATTAATGAGGTAGAACTCTTAAGTTACCTTTGATTTATGTTTTCTAATTTCTAGTGCTTTAGAACCTTTTTCATATGTTTTCAATAGCATGGATTTCTTCCTTTGAAAACTGACTGTTCATATTATTTTGACCATTTATCTATTGGGAAATGACTTTTATTTTTGCAAATTTGTATCAGTTCTTTATATATCTTAGATAAGAGTTCTTTATCAAAAAAAATTTGGCTGCAAAGAATTTTTTCCTATTCACATGCTTTCTTACTCAATTTAATTACATTAAATTTGGGCAAGAACTTTTTAATTTTACAAAATCAAAATTATCCCTTTTATGCTCTGTTTAATCATGAAATTTTTCCCTATCCATAGATAAAAATTTCTCCCTAACTCCTCTATATTGATTACAATATAAACTTTTTTATCTAGGTCTCCTCTAAGTATTTACAATATAACCTTTTTTAATCTAGGTCTCCTCTAAGTATTTACAATATAATCTTTTTTAATCTAGGTCTCCATTTGGAATTTATATTGGTATATGGAATGAGGAATTGGTCCAAAACTAATTTCTGACAGATTATTGTCCAGTATTCTCAAAAGGTTTTGTCAAATATTGAGTCCTTCCCAAGGTTTTTGGGGTTTGGGGGTTTATCTTACTTAGGGTAGCATTCTATAATGCTGTTCTAGATTAGTAATTAATCCATCCAACTCCCAACATCTTTCTACAACTATCTACCTTTAGCCTCTGCTTGCAAATGAATGCTCCCGTAAGTTGAATAACCATCACACATTTCCTTCTGTCCTCTTTCCTGCGCATCCTCCATTCTCTAGTCCCAAACCCTCCAGCTCAGATCATGTAGCAGGTGAGGTCAATCCTGATGGATTGTCTGCCACTACCATCTCCTGGAGTAACCTCTCATTCAGTTGATAGAACACATTAGGAACCCATCCCAGACTCTCCTAATTTTTGCTCCAAACTTCCTCCATTTTCTGTTCCAACCTTGCAGTGACACATATCTCTGATTCAAATTAACTGAATCCTAGGTAAATTTGGTCTTGCCCATGGGAATCACTAGCCACATGGGGATACAAAAAGATTCTGTGCACAAGCTGACAGATAATAATAGCATTTAACGACTGCCTGGTGTCACCTCAGTTTTTCATTTATAGAGAAACTCCCTTTTTTCTTTCCCTCTTTTTACTCCAGACAACACCATGGTCTCAGCCTGGGGACCATGATCCTGCCATGGCTATGCAAATCCACCAAAAGCCTGGGTTCAAATCATGGAAAAACCAGGATGTTAAAAGCCATGACAAGGTAGCAAAAGGAACATTCTTTTTATTAAATGTAATAGATATGAAAGATTAAATGCTCATATTTTCAGCACTGGGAAACTTCCATAAATATTCAGCAAAATGGACATGGGACCTTTCTGGTATTATTGTTGAAGATTTCTTTAAGAACTATTTGGAGTGAATTAAATTTCTTAACTACTGATAAGGTAATTCATCTGGCGAGGTTCAGGTCTCCCTGGCTTGGCAAATGCTACTTATAATTCCACTGGTTGGAAGACAGCATTCACTATTATAACCAAAAACTGTGAGACATCCTTTGCTTACCCAATCTTTGTGCAGTCACCTTAAAATTTCCTCTCTATTAAGGGCACCTCTCCTATGGATCATTGATTCTCCTCTTCCTCCTGGTGATCCTAAAGATCAACACAGGGATCTTTTATAGTCTTTTGGGTGGCCACTGATCCCAGTGTAGGCTTGCCCCACTTCTCCATGTCCCACCTATAAAAAATTGAAAGCTTCCCTGTGGGAGGAAAAATGTATCCATAATAAAGGGCCTATTGCTATTTTTTAAATAAACTCTGTGCTTGAATCTATCAAGAAATCTTTTCCAGGCAGCTAGGTGGCATAGTGGATAAAGCACCGGCCTTGGAGTCAGGAATACCTGGGTTCAAATCTGGTCTCAGACACTTGATAATTACCTAGCTGTGTGGCCTTGGGCAAGCCACTTAACTCCATTTGCCTTGCAAAAACCTAAAAAAAAAATTTCCAATCTTAGCAAATATGAGATGATTTGACAGAGAAGTAAGGCTATATTTATTTTCTACTAATGCTAATACTTTTTTATACTAAACAGACACAACAACATGTATTACCTAACCCTTTATGTGAAGACAGTGGGCTATAAAGTCTGTGAAAGCCTAGTATTGATGCTTTACATTTCCTTCAAGGATATACTTGATATGTGGGTAAGCCATTTTTATAAAGATTTTAGAGATGAGAAAGCACATATATATTACTGATTTTCTCCCAGTTACGTTTTTAAAATAGCATTTTCCACTTGTTTTATATATTCCCCTTTTTCAGATATCTTAAAGATGTATGAATCAATATTTTCAAAATTGGGTTGTCTCCAGCATTCCTTTTTTCCATCTATATTTGGTCTGGTGCTGCTGTTTTTCCCAACTTCATCTTCTTAAATGCCATTTGCTTTTCTTCATATGATACATTGCGAACCGAGGTGTTAGAATGCAAATGAGCTGTTTCTACTGCCACAGATAATAGTAGATTAATAAAGATATTGATAATAACAATAATTATTTCATTCATATATATGGTTACTGTGCCAAGTGCTTTACAATTATTAAGCCATTTGATAATCACAACAACTCTGAGAAGTGGATGCTACTGAAATGCTCTTCTGGCTTCATCTAAATGTTCTTGGGATAAACTAGATTAGTGAACTCTCACATTAAACTTTGTAGGATCTCATTTAAGATAAACTCTAATTTTGTATGTTATTCCCAAAAACAACTCAATGAAAATAAAAATATTTGGCTCTCCAGCAGAGAAAAGGTTAATAAAAAACAAAGAGAATAATCTTCAGATCAAAAAACAAATCACTTGGAGAGGAAACAAGTTTCACTACAGAGAAGATATTGTCCCACTCTAAACTAAGTTCTACCTGTAAGACCTCAGCATCTGCCTGTCATGAATTCAGATCCATTTGCCTATCGCAAATTCTTATAAGTCTTGTCCATAATTTCCTCCCTACACTAAGAAGCAAAACTGGGTCTCTGACTCTCTGTTCTTCCAAATCTGAAACCAGATTTCTTTGCATTTCAGAATAACAATAAGACATCAATTACAGATTGATAACACTGTGGACCAGTTCTCTATACTCACTGAGATCTGGCTGTCTTCTGATGACATACCTTCAAGGGCTTCCCTTAACATGAGTAGCACTTTCCTACCAACTGACTCACCGTCCACATTGGGAAAAATAAATAGTTCCTCCTCCCATTTTCACTTTCAGGGTCTTCCACCCTTATTTAGTGACCTTTCTTTCTTTGAGGTTTATTCTATCTATATTTCTTGCCGATTGAAATTCTAATGACTGGTGTCTACTGACCCTCAGGACATTATCTTTCCTTCTTCAGGGACTGACTCACAATATTCCCTTTCTGCCTGCCCTCATACTAGGAGACTTCAACATGCACATTGATGTTCCCCCAAACTTCCCCATCCTTCTACTTCTTCAACTTATCCATTGCCCAAAATCTATTCTTCCACCTACCACCATGCTACACAAACACAGAGAGGACACGCTCTTGAGCTCATCATCAACCATAAGTGTTCCATATCCATATTCATGAATTCTGAAATTCCCTGAACTGTTATACCATCTTAGTCTCACAACTCCAAACCCTGTTCTTTATCCTCCCCATGGCCTTCAGTCCCTTGACCTGTCGGTTTTTCCTCAGGCTATCACATTTCTCTTTCCATTTTGACCTGTGGGTGAATATGTTTAACTCTACACTGATCTCCTAATAGGAAAATTCAATGACCTTTTCAATCTCCTTTCTCCTTGACTTCTGCAGGCTTTCACATCTTCTTCTCTTTGAAATCCTTTTGTAAAACTTGATTCTCCTTCCACCTATCTGACTATTCCTCAGTCTCCTTTTATGGATCCTAATCCAGGTTATGACTATTATTGATCAATTCCCATTAGGTTCTGGCCTAGAACCTCTTCTCTTTTCTCCCTATTCCCCTTTATTTGGTGATTCCATCAGCTACCAAATGTTTAATTATCATCTCTATATCAACCTATCTAGCCCTAACCTTTCTGTCAACTTCATATCAGATACCCCAAACTGTATGTCCCGTAATTATCTTAAACTCAATTTATCTAAGACTGAATTTTTATCTTTTACCCTAAACCTCTCCCCTCTTCCAAAATTCCCTATTATTTTCAAGGGCATTACTACGCTCCCAGTTCCCCAAGGCCACAACCTTGATGTCAACCTCTACTCTTCACTCTTTCTCATTCTCATATTTCATCTGTTACCAAGATCTACGAATTTCACCCTTGTAGTATCTCTTCTGTTAGACTGGACAGTCGTACCCTAGACCGTTGCAGTAGCCTGTTGGTTGGTCAACTTGCCAGAAGTCTCTCTCTAAGCCAATCCATCCTCCATTCATCTGCCAAAATGATTTTCCTAAATTGTTGAACCAACCATTACACACACACACACACACACACACACACACACACACACACACACACAACTTAAAAAACCTCAGTGACTCCATGTCATCATCTAGATTAAATATAAAACCCTGTTTGGTGTCCAAAGCAATTCATAAGTTATCCCATATTGTCTTTTTTTAATATCCAAAAATTTAAGATCATAAATGGCAAATAATAGGTGCTGTTACAATGCTTACTGACTGACTGACTGTACTGCTGCCTTCTTTGGAGTCCCTTTCCCTTTATGCTATCAGAGATCTCGTCTGGCCAAAAGGCAATCACTGCCTTCAGTCCTACTCATATCTTGCTAAATGAAAAGAAAAAAATTCTGATACTTTGGTGACTGGGGTCTGCTACAAGTTTAAGTTACATAATATCCACTGGGCCTTCACTGTGGCAAGGTTTTCTTTTAATTCCTTCTGAATAAATTCACACTCTCACTCAACACATTGGCTTTCCCAAATCTTTTCTCCCCTTATATATACCATAGTCTTCCCTCCTCTATGCTCTCAGTTGGAGAATCTTGCCCTCCTATTTTTCTTCTTTAAAAAGCATTCACAGGGCAGCTAGGTGGCACAGTGGATAACACCAGTCCTGGAGTCAGGAGGACCTGAGCTCAAATCTGACCTCAACCACTTAATAATTGTCTAGCTGTGTGGCCTTGGGCAAGCCACCTAACCCCATTGCCTTAAAATAAATTTTAAAAATCTAAAAACAAAAGCATTCACTTGGGGGTAGCTAGATGGTACAGTAATTAGAGCATCAGTCTTGGAGTCAGGAGGACTCAGGTTCAAATCCAGCCTCAGATACTTAATACTCAGTTAGCTGTGTGACTTTGGGCAAGTCACTTAACCCCATAGCCTTGCAAAAACCAAAGGAAAGGCATTCACCAGAAGCTCCCTCTTGTCCCTTGTTCTTCATTTAACTTCATTCAGATGCTTTCTGTAATTACTTCCTCCTTCAACCATTTTATATGAAGTGGTCCTTCTCCTTGAAAAGTGATCTCATTCCATCTTGTCTTCTCTAGTAGATTACTCCTTCTATTATCACTGACCTCTAACTAATCTTTAATTGTTCCTTATTTGCTACCTTCAGACATGGTTATGTCTCCCCTTTCCTAAAACCAAGTCATGTCCATCCACAATAGCTATTGTTCTATATTTCTCTTCCCTTTGGGGACTAATTTCCTTGAGAAGGCTATAACTTATGCCTCCACTTTGTTTCTTCTCATTCTCTTTTTAGCTCTATAGTCTAGCTTCTAATCTCATCATTCAAACAAAACTGCTCTCTCCAGTTATTAAATTACAGTATCTCTTAAATGCTTAATCTCCTAATATGAGTCTTTCTCAATCTCTTCCCTCTTGATTTCCCTACAGTCTTTGACATTGATATCTTCTCATTGATATTCTCCATAGATTTTAATGTGAGACTACTCTCTCCTAGCTCTCCTGCCACAAATCTCTCTGTTCCGTTTTTGTCCCCTTAGCTAGATCTTCATTCATATTATATCCTCTAATAGTGACAGGTCACCTGAGTTTTTATCCTGGAATCTCATCTCTTTTCATTCTCCATTTTACATGATAATATCATCACCCTCCATGGTTTCAGTTATCACCTCCATCCAGATGACTTCCAAGTCTACTTGTCTACCACGGACCTCTCTCCCAATCTCCAGTCCCAGATATGCCAACTGCCACCTCAGACTGAACATCCCATAGAAATCTTAAATCTTACCACATCCAGAACTAATTTCAACAGTCTTCTCCTCTTCCTTATGTCCCTAACTTCTTTGCCTTTGGTATGCCCAACCTTCCAATCACCCAGACTCACAATTCAGATCTCAATTGTTCTTGATTTCCTCAATGGGAAAAGAATAAAAGGAAAGGAATTAGTATTTATAAAGCTCCTACTATGTAACAGGTACTGCTCTAAGTGCTTTTTATGAATATTATCTCATTTGATCCTTGAGACGCTTGAAAGCAGGCATTATTATCATTCCCATTTTATTGTTGAGGAAACTGAAGCAAAGAGGTTAATCAATTTGCTCAAGATGACACAACTAATATGTGTCTTTCGTCAAATTTTGAACTTAGGGATTTCTGATTCCAGAAACTCTATCTTCTGCACCACCAGCTGCCTATCTAATCTGTTTCCTAGTACTATCATCTCTAGCTTCATAACTTCTTTCATATATGTCCTTTCTTTCCTCTAAGAATGCCAACACCCTAATGTAAGAGGCCCTCATCACCTCACACCTGGACTATTACAATATCCTGCTGGTTGGTCTCCCCTACCTCAATTCTCTCCCCATTCTAATACATTCTTTACTCAGCTATCAAATTGGTCTTCCTAAAATGGAAGTCTGGTTATCATATATATGCATGTTTACACACACACACACACACACAGACCATTCCAAAAACTCTGGTGGTTCCCTATTACCTCTAGAATCAAATATAAAATTCTCTGTCTTACTCTTAAAGTTGTTGATAGTTTGGCACCTCCCTGCCTTTCTATTCTTCCTACATCTTACTCCTCTCCACATATTCCAGTAACATTGTCCTCCTGGCTGAAAAAGAGATGATACAGAGGATAAAGTCCTATGTTTGGAATCAAGAAAACCTAAGTTCAAATTTATCCTCAGATCCTTACTAGCTATATAACTCTGGGCAAATCATTCAAATTCTGTTTGCCTTAGTTTCACCAAATGTTAATTGGGGCTAAAAATAGAATCTACCTCCCAGATTCAAATGCGATCATATTTTGAACAGATTAGGCATAGTATCTGAACTCATAGTTGGTACTTTATAAATATTATTTCTCTTCTCACACATTCCACTCCAACTACCAGAGTTTTTACTGGTTGTCTCCCCTACCTGAACATCATTCCTCCTTTTCTCCCTCAACTAACTTCCCTTTCTTTCTTCAAGTCTCACTTTCTAGAAGAAGCCTATGCCAAGTATCCTTAAACTTAGTGTCTTCCCAGGGGTGGCTAGGTGGAGTAGTGGATAAAGCACCAGCCCTGGAGTCAGGAGTACCTGGGTTCAAATCCAATCTCAGACACTTAATAATTACCTAGCTATGTGGCCTTGGGCAAGCCATTTAACCCCATTTGCCTTGCAAAAAAAAAACCTAAAAAAAACTTAGTGTCTTCCCTTTGAGACTACCCCCAATTGGATCGTGCATTTATCTTCTACACAATTGTTTTCATATTTTGCATTATATCTCCCCTGGGAACTGTCCATTGTGAGTGTCTATGTCATGATGATGAACTTTGCTCTAGCAGACAGGGTATCTGGAAGAATAGGATCCAAAACCAGTCACTGGCACTGAATAATCTTGGGAAAATCATTAAACTTTTACCAGCCAAGGTTTCCTCATCCATAAAATGAGAACTAGATAACCATCAAGTCTCTAGTTTGGTCTACATCTGTGATCCCATGACCCTTAGTGGTGGAAACACTAAGCTTTGATTGTATAGGAAGTCTTGATGCTCCTTTGCATGAGCATCAAGGCAGTTAGGTGGCAAAGTGAGTAATGTACTGATCTTAAATCAAGAAGAATTGAGATAAAATCTAGCTAACTTCAAACATTTGCTAGCTCAGTAACCCTAGAAAAGTCATTTTATCTTTGTTTACCTTGAGTTCCTCAATCATAAAATAGTTATAACCATAGCACCTACCTCCCCAAGACTGTTGATGAAGGGTGAAATGTTTATAAATATTTGGAAAGTCCTTTGAAAACCTTAAAACCCTAGCTATTACTATCTGTTCATACATACAAATTTAATAAATTGGATGAAACATTGTTCAGTTCCCCAGGACACTAATGGGTCATCTGAGTAATACTGTTCTCTGTGTAAAGAGATAGTCAACGATGAAGAACCAGGTGATTTGCTGGGGGTATGTATAGGGCACCAACTCCTTCAGGGACTATTGCTCAAATATAGTCTGCAGCCTGTTCATAGACTCTTAGACTTTTGGAGCTGTGAAGGACCTTCAAGGTCTTCTTGTCCATCTTCCTGATCCTTTCTCACACACACACACACACACACACACACACAAATGGAAGACAGATATTTTGAATATTTGTCCAAGGTCATACAGTTAACAAATAGAAAAGCCAACCTAGACTTTGTGATTATACTGTCAGGACTGTGTTCTGTGGGAGAAGGGAAGGGAGCAGACATTTAAGTACCTTTAAGTATTATTTTTCAGGGATTGTGCTATCAGTTTCCAAATATTATCTCATTTAATCCTTAAAATAAGGCAGGTGCAGTTTTGCTCCCTGCTATGCAGTTGAGGGAACTGAGGCAGACAGAGGTTAAGGGACTTGCCCATAATCATTCAGCTAGTAAGTGTCTGAGTCCAGATTGAAACTCAAGTCTTGCTGACTCCAAACCCAGCACTACCTGACCACTGGATCCTTGTATTAATAAGTTATTGCTTTCAAATTGTGACCAGCCTCCCATGAACCCCAGAGGTAAATATCTTTTACGGGGGATGGGGGGAAGTCAGATCCTTCTTGCAATTACTGAATTCTAGCAGATTTTCTGCAGGGAAACAGAGGTCAGACTCTCCATGAGAAGATAAAGGGTTCCCAGTATTTATAGAGGTTGCACCCTCCCTTAGGCTGAGAGGATGTTTGGGACAACTGGAGTCTTCATTCTCTTGTTAACATTGCACTGCGGCAAGCAGCTTTTCTCCTTGTGAGCAAGCAATGGGCCATGTTTAAAATAGAAAAGGGAGCGTTTTATGTTTCCCCAGGAACCATTTGCAGGCTTTCAGGTTAAACTTTAATGGAGTGTGTAATTGCATCTAGGAGCTTTAACTGGGACAAACAAGAGCCTTGGGCCCAACAAGGAAGAGACAAGTGGTAACTAAGAAAAATACACAAAGAAAAAAGGGAGAAAGACAGCCCCAGAGCCAGGGTTAGGCATGGACTCAGATTTCTATCCCATGTGGGATTGGAAATCCTGCCTCACATATTTGTTAGCTGTTTGAGCCTGGGCAGCTTATTACCTCTCTTAGGGTCAGTTTACCTATTTGTTAGCTGTATGACTCTGGGCAACTCATTACCTCTCAGAGATTCAGTTTACCTATCTAGGTAATAAGGTAATAATACCATTTATCTCATAGGGTTGTCGTGAGGAACGAATGAAATTTTGTTTGACAAGCATTTTGCCAACCTTAAAGAGTTTTATAAATGCCAGTTACTATTTGTGAAAAAACATTCATAGAGGCAGCTTAGGTGGTGTATTGGCTATAATGCTATACCTGGAGTCAGGAAGAACTAAGTCCAAATCCAGACTTAGACACTTTTAGTCTAGGAAAGCCACTTCTCTAACTCAGTTTATACATCTATAAAAGAAGGCTATTAACAATAACATCTACCTCCCAAGCTTGTTGTGAGGATCAAATGAGAGAATAATTGTAAAGCATTTTGCAAGACTTAAAACCCTATATAAATACTTAATATTATTTTTATCATCCTCTTTATTGTTGGGGTGGTTATCCATTAAGTAGATACCAAGGAGTCAAAGAGGTTCTCGAAAAGGTTATAGCAAGGAGTAAGGAAGACAAGTCAGACATATTTTTTAAATTAGAAATCGAAAGATAGGTCCTAGATAAGACAAATAAAAAAGAGTGTTATCAAGGGTGTGCTGGAACCAACCCAAACCAGCTCTCAAGAGTTGCCTGGAAAATTTTCAATAAATATTTATACCTCAGAAGTCATCAAATGCTACAAATTGGGACTTGATTTAATGTTTCATGTATTGTCTTGATTTAAGAAAGTAATGTAAGAAATGTTAATTCATATTAAGCCTGATAGCATGTCTTGCTATTTAAAGATATATGGTTGGTGGTCATAGAGAAGTTGACATTAGACCAAAAGCTTTACAGAAGGTTAAGGTTTAAGGGGGGAAATGGGAAAGCGTTCCAGAAACTGAGAACAGAGAGAGCAGGGGAACACGGTAGAAATTTGGAGGGGAGGTTAGGTGGGATAAGTGATAGAAGCCAGCTTATTGAGCCTTAAAAGGTTGTGCAATGGAGAGAACACTGAACTTGGAATCAGGAGAACTCATCTTTTTGAATTCAAATCCAGCCTCAGACATTCATTAGTTATGTGACCCTGGGCAAGTCACTTAAACCTGTTTGCCTCCATTATTCATCTATAAAATGAACTGAAGAAGGAAATGGCAAACCACTACAGCATCTTTGCAAAGAAAACCTCAAAATGGGGTCATGAAGAATCAGACACAACTGAAAATGATTGAATAACAATAAAAAGAATCTCAAAAATCAGACTAAGACTGACTCATAGGGGTGGCTAGGTGGCGCACCAGCCCTGGAATCAGGAACACCTGAGTTTAAATCTGGCCTCAGACACTTAATAATTACCTAGCTGTGTGGCCCTGGGCAAGTCACTTAACCCCACTGCGTTGCAAAAAGAAAGAAAGAAAGAAAGAAAGAAAGAAAGAAAGAAAGAAAGAAAGAAAGAAAGAAAGAAAGAAAGAAAGAAAGAAAGAAAGAAAGAAAGAAAGAAATTGATCTATGGAGCAATATTAGAGAATAAATAAAGGGGAAGTTTTTCAGGAAGGTCAAATTGATATCCAGAATACCTGAAATCCAGGAAACCTAATCCATATATAGATGGTGATGAGTCCATTTCTGTGTACATGCTAAAAATAATCTTTCCAGTCTATGACATCATTCCATCTCTAGATCTTTGGAAGCAAAGGATGAGAAAGAGGAAGGGGATAGAGGAAAAAGCGATAACTTGGGGAAGTCTTTCCTGATCTGTGTTACAAAGAAGAGTTGATAAAACTTAGAAAAACTGTTCGCAACATAAAACTTACTGAACCATCTAGAATTAGGTCCATTCACAGGAGTCTCAGGTTCCTAAATGGGATTTTTCAAAATAAGCCTCCCTGTTTTCTGGGTATCTGCATACATTATAAAGTAACTGTGGGTTATTTCCATCCCCTAGGTCTCCTGATGCTAGATCTAATGCTCTATTTACTAGCCAGAACCAAGGAGTTCTGATTTTCTGAGAATAGTAGAAAGATCACTGGACTGGGAGTCATGAGACCTGAAGGACCTCAAGTCCTTGCATTATGACAGTCATTGAAGGAACTGGGGAAGTTTAGCCTAGAGAAGAAAAGACTCAGGAGGAATATGATAGCTGACTTCAAGTACTTGAAAGGTTTTCTTCTGGAAGAAGGATTAATTAGACATGTTCTCTCTGATCCCAGAGGGCAGAAAAAGGAATGATTGGTACAAATAGCAAAGAAGTATAGGCTTGATGTAAGGAGAAACTTCCTAGTTATTAGAGCAGCAATTCTAAAAGGGAAGTCTGAGTCTCCTGGGCATCACAGAGTCTGCAAGGTCAAGACTATTTTGATGATAAGACTAAAATGTGATTTTCCTGCTAAAATACTTTTCATTTCCCCGACTACATATCTATGTGAGGCTGGATTTTTAAGAATAGTCTTCCAACGAAACATATTGCAATAATTTGAATGCAAAGGTGAGTATGAGGATCCAGTTTCTTTTATTATAATTTTATTATTGTCTTCTTTTAAGACAAACATAAAAAGACATGCCAAGTATATGTAAAACAGTGCCAGTCTTCTCATTAATTTTTCTGTGTTTGAAAGTGGAGCTATTTTTCACAAAAATTTTTCTTATCTACAATGAGTTTGATTATGTTTAATGAGTATTTTAAAATTTGTCTATTTTAATTTCTAGTAAATATCAATAGCTATAACCCACATAAACAAAAGATCTAGGATACTCAATAATGTTTCAGAGTGTAAATGGGTCCTAAGATTAAAAAGTTTGAGAACTACTGAACTAATTGGACTTCTTCAGGAAGGGAAAGGGTTTTCCCACTTTTTTTGATAGGTTATTTTTCTCTAGAGGAAATGTAATGGATAGAGTGATGAGTTTGGAGTCTTCCTGATTTAAAGTTCCTTTCTAGCACTTACTAAGTACAAGTCATTTAATGCCAAAAGCTTAGATGGATTCTAGTGTTCATTGATGGGTATTTGCATAGCTGTGTGTTTTATCACACATACTATATTGTTAACCTTTCAAGGTTAGGGAGCATGTTTCATATCCCTGTCAATGCATTGTCCAAAGCATTCAACGTGTAGCTTCTGAACTAATGAAATCAAACTCCAACTTTCTTGTATAGAAGCAGCAGGTAGAAGATCAAGTGGAAAAAAAAGCATCAGGACTTGGTTAGGCAAGCAAACCTCTTCGTAATTTTAAGGATAGTCCTTTTTGTTCAGCTCACTCTTTCCTACTGAAAATGAGAGTGCTAACAATAATCATAATAATCATAATAATGATAATACTCAAAATCACATAGTTTTTCCTCATCTATTATCTCATTGAATTATCTCAACAACACTGATAACAGATTTTCTCCATTTTACAAATGAAAAACTAAGGCTCAGCAAGGGAAAGGAAGTAGAGGAGAGCAATGTATGTTCCAGTCACTGTACTTAGTGTTTTACAAATATCATCACGGTTTATCCTCAAAACAACCCTGGGAGATTGTTGCTGTTCATTTTCAATGGTCTTCAGCTCTTTATGACCCCCATTTGAGGTTTTCTTGCCAAAGAAATCAGAATAGTTTACCATTTCTTCCCCAGGTAATTCATAGAGGAGGAAACTGAGGCAAATCTGGTTAAGTGATTTGCCCAGGATCACACAGAGTCTGAGATGAGATTTAAACTCAGGAAGATGAGACTTCCTGACCTCTATTTACTGCATCATTCAGCTGCCCTCAGAGATAGGTGCTATTATTGTCTGTAATTTTTAAAAGTTTAGGAAACTAAAACAGACTGAGGCTTAGTGACTTATTCAGGGTCACATAGCTAGTAAGCATTTGAGGCCAGATTTGAAGTCATCCTTCTGACTAAGCTCAGTGTTCAATCTACTGTGCCATCTAGTGACATGTCTAAGATCTCTCAGCTAGCCAGTAAATTACAATGTTAAATCTGAGAAGATGGTCAAGACAAGGAATAGGTATTAAATCTATAACACTGTTGAACTATAACACTAACATGCTCCTTATTTTGGGGTGCTAAGAACAGAATCCCTTAAGAGAACAAAAGTGAGGATAAAAAAGGAGGAATCTGCTTCCTGCTTATAGGGCTAGCCTAGTGAAATTTCAAAGTAAACCACCTTTGGTTTTGCTCCCCTTCTATCTCTTCTCCCAAAGCCCTTGCCACCTTTGGGGTTTATTATAGCAATCTACTAAGGTCTCCCCTCCCCAAAGTTCTCCATGCTCCAGATTTCCATATTTGGCTCTCTATATACACTTCCTTTCCCAGAGTCCTCAGGAAAGTAATATGATTAAACTAATAAAGAGATTAAAGTGCTATTAATGACAAATTGCCCTTGACCATCCCAGAATTACCTATTTGTAAAGAAAAAAAGAGGGAGTTGGTTCAATTGAAAAAAATCTCAGATTAGTAGGACTCTTCTTAGTGTAATCAAGTAAAGTAAAATCAGGTTTTTGGTGGTAGAAAGACATATTTAGAGGGCATGGAGATACCTTCGTCATTCCAATGCCAAAGAGCCCCCCTTAGCTGTTTCTGCTTTTCCCCATTTTACCCTTCTGTTCTTATTGAAATCTTATGGATTTTCTGAATCTCCAAGCTATTTCACCCCTTTCTCCCTTCCCCACCCACATGATACTAACAATAACACCCCCACTGGGGGTCACAGAGGGAAGGCAGGATGAATTTTCAGGTTAGGAAGTAAAGGATTCCATTTCTAAAAGGGAAAAAAAAGTACTCATTACTGCTGCTACCTTTGATTCATTTTGGGGGAAACTGTCTTTATATAGCTGCTCTATAGCTTTGCATTCTTAAAGCATGATACTTAGAACAGTTTATATTCTTAGAACACTTTTTCTCATAAGTAATAACCTTATGAGATATAAATCATTGCTTTCCCCATTTTTATAGCTGTCCAAACTGAATGTTGAAGAGGTTAAGTAACACCTGGTCATATTCATTTGACTTAATGGTATTAAACAACTCCAGCTGTAATATTTGTCTAACAACCCATGTCTTCTAACTCTAAATTCCTCAGTCTTTCCATTCCAGTACATTGGTTTGTTCTATTACATCATTGCATCTTAGATCAATAGGGAGAAGAGACTGAACATATAACCTAAGAGATAAGCCCATCAGACACACCCTTCTAGAAATCTGTATCTTAGAAAATGTTAACAAGTAAACAGATTAGAGGAGGGAACATTATTTCAGTTGCATCTAAAATTTGAGTGAATAATGATCATAATATGGCTCCCATAAGTATGTATTTCAACGATGGAAGATGAAGCATTGGAACTTGGTATAGAAAGCATCTTATCTCCAAGCACACTAAACTGAAATAATATTGCTGACAATAAAGTCATGCTTTTATTTCCCTTGAAGAAACATTCAGGACCAAAGGTTGGTTCAAATTCCACCTATGCCACTCATTAGCTACATGAAAGTTACCAATATCTCTAAGACTCAGTTTCCTCATCTATAAAAATAGGGATAATAAAACCTGGACAACCTGATTCCCAAGGTTATTGTGGGAATCAAAGAGTTATTTGGGATAAAAGACTTTATAAACTTTCAAGCTTTGCATATCCCTTAATAGACTAAAGGAATAGGCAAGGGATTTTTTTAACCATATCTATCATGTCATAGGTATAGAAGACTCATTGACTAATTTACCTTACCAGTACAGACTGGCAACTTACAAGTAATAGAATGTTTTCTGGAAAACTAGGGATTAAGTAACTTGTCCAGGATCACAAAACAAATATGTAAAGGCTTCCTGACTCCATAAGGTCAGCTCTCAATTACATCACACCACCTCTCTTATTACTGCTATCATTATTGCTGACATTTCTTTTCTGTAGCATTATGTTATAGAATCAGCACTGATTTGAGAAGTTAGAAAACCTGGGTTTGAACCTTATCTCTTGATATCTAACTGACTTACTGACCTTAAGCAAATCACTCAACAATCTCTATAAGCTTCAGTTTGCTGATCTAGAAAATGAGATGCATGGACAGGATGACTATTAAAGTTTCTTCCAACTCTAAATCCTATGACCACCATCTATTCATTATCAGTATTTGGTGATCAATATTAATGAAATTAGGTGTAGGTTATTTTCAACTGGGCTAAGAATCTTATATATAATATGATGAAATAGTGCAAAATGTTCCAGAAACCTTGGTACAGTTTTAAGCTTTAATAGTTGAAATAAATAAAATAGAAGTGTTAAGTTTAAAAAAAAAAAATCTTAAAACTGCACCAAGACTTCTGGGACATCTTGAAAAGTATTGGAAAAATTGTGTGGCAAATGAGATGTTTAAGTTACTAAAACTTAAAGCTGCATTTTCTGACACCTTGCATCTATAAAATTCTTTGCAAAACAAAATATTATGTAAATGTTAGTTATTGTTGTGATGATCATGACTTGGTATATCCCCTAAGTTTGTAGTCATACCTGGTTTCTGTCAGAACAATAATTCAACTCAATTCAACAAGCATTGATGCACCTTCCTCTATGCAAAACACAGACACAGATAGATGATAGATAGATGGATAAATAGATAGATAGATAGATAGATAGATAGATAGATAGATAGATAGATAGATAGATGATAGATAGATAGATAGATAAAAGATAGACAGACAGATAGAGACATCACAGAAATCCAGCTTCATAGTCAAGACCTGAATTCAGGTCTGACCTCTGATACCCACTGGCAGGATTACCTTGGGTAAATCTCTTGGTTAAAATCTCTTGGCTAAAATCATCAACATATTTAAGTGCAATGATCTCACACAGGCATATACAATAGACAAGTTTACTTATCAGTGAGAGAGAGGCAAAGGTGATGGGAACCATATTTCTCAAAAATGAATTTGTTCCTATGTCTCAAGGCACAACTCTCAGACTACAAATACAAGGAATGGTATCAGCCTTCATTGATAGAGGAGTTTTCTTATATTAAGTTCCCATTTCAATTACATCACAGGTCCAATCCACTTCCTTTCCACCCCCAACATGTGCAAAGCATTGTGCTAGCCAACCGAGAAATAAAGGGAAATAAGATAGTTCCAAGCATAAAATGTTTACAGTCTTAGTAAGGCTGATAATACCAGCAAACAAATCACTCTGATACAAATAGAATAAATTAGGGAAGAATATGAAATGGTTACAAAGTTCTAAGCAAGAGTTCAGAAGAGAGAAAAATCCTGTCTGGGGAAGCTTCATGGTGAGGATAGGGAGGGAGCAATAAAAGCCCTATGTATTGAATAAGGAAAGCCCAGGAAGGATTCATGGAATTCTTGCAATTCTAGTTTAGCTGAGATGTCAAGCATGTGAAAAGGGGGTATTGTGAGATAAGGCTGCAGAACTAGGTTGGGGCCAAACTGCCAGAGACCTTGAATGTCAATCTCAGTTTGGACTTTATTCAGGAGGCAAGGGGGGAGGGATATTGGAGGGTTTTGAACAGCAGAGTGATTGATCACAACTTGCATTAAGAAGATTAATCTGGCAATGATGACTGACTAGGGCTGTCAGCTGGATTGGGAAAGAGAGAAACTGAAGTCCTGGAAACCAGATAAGTATTTTAGGGCAGTAGATAAGAGCTGCTCTCTGGCTTCAGGAAGACCTGGGTTCAAGTCTCACCTTTGATGCTTCCTAGCAGTCAACAAGTCAATTAACTTCTCAGTGACTTAGGCAAGTCTCTTAGGATATAAATTGAAAAGCGTATCGCACTTTTTATTGGTAGGAATTTCTTTATTGGGAGTGCCCTTTTTCCATTAAATCATAGTTAAGGTCCTCCAAAAGAAATTTAAGGGACTTTCACAACACTCAAGGAGGTGTGGCTGCAGAGAAAGTTCTTCATAAACATTATCTGATTTTCTCACAACAAGCTTGTGATATAAATGGGAGCAATGATTATCCCTTTTGCAAAAAATGAGGAAACCAAGTCAAAGAAATTAAATGACTTGCCAAGTACAAATAGACTCAGAGGTAATATTTGGTCCCAGATTAACCAGGAGATGTGGTGGTCCTCACTCAAAGGACCTGACCTAAAGCGTAGCCCTGGGGATCAAACAAAATTGAGTGGAGATTAGAGAGTAGTGTCAGAATAGGAATCAGGGGACTTTACAATTGATTAGAAGTTTGGAAATAGAGACCAAGATTTGTGAATTATTCTCAGAAAAGTAATATTCAGAACCAGGATATTGTGAAGGAATAGAGAAGAAGGAGAATATGGAGGCCAGAACTTTGAGGAATATGTCAGGGGATAGAATTGAAAGCAGTAATAAACAGAAATCTAAAAGAATAAGGACTGAGGGGAGGAAAAAGGATTGAATCAAGCAACTAGGGAATCATTGGTGACTTCTAAAAGACCATCTTTAATAGAATGATGGCATCAGAAGACCCTTCATTTGATTCTATCCATCCAGCAAAATATTGTCATATAGCACTCTTCCCTTTTTCTGCTAAAAATCATTAAGAAATCCACTTGTACTAGGTGCCTCTATTTTTCTTCTCATTTGCTCCTAAACTCTGCAATCTGTCTTTTGACTTCATCTTTTAAATGATACTGCTCTTTCTACAGGTACCAATCATCTGTAATAGTCAAATAGTATTTTCTTGCTCCCCATATTTCTCTGCACTTCACAAGAAGCATTTTCTTGAATAGTATTGCCCCCTTATTTTTCCACCCCTATCTATGACTCTCTGTCTCTTTCTCTGTCTCTGTTTATGTGGGTCTCTGTCTCTGTCTCTCTTTCACATACACACATACACACACACACACACACACACACACACACACACACACACACAATTGCTCATTTAGCAATTTACTCTAAATGATAACTAGATATCAGTATATATATATATACATATATATATATGTATATATATATATAATTATAGTGATCCCATATCCAAGCATATACAGTTGAAAAGTTTAGTTGCCTATGGGGCAGAACAGGAGTGATGAGAACCATTTATCTGAGTGATGATAATTTTAATGTCAATTAAAGTTTAAAGAATAGTCCTAGTGTGACTAACCGCGCCTCTTTTCTTACAGCAGGGCTCATCACCAGTCCATTAGTTACTAGTTGGCCAATTCGTTCAATACGACCATCCATGAAATTCAACTCAATTGTAGTTGCCTGTCCTCAGCAATGAGAGAGTTAGCATGGTACTGTAGATAGGAAGTCACATGACATGTCCAGTCTGCTAATCATTAGTTGAGTAACCTTGGACATTTATCATCTTTCCTCTGTAGGGCTATCCCTCATCTGTAAATTAAGGAATCTGAGTAAAATTATTTCTAAGGTCTTTTCTAGCTCTATAATTCTGGAGCAGAAAGAATTTTCAGTTGTTATATTAGTTAATGCAACAGGATCATCACATGTAATAGAGTCATTAAGTTATATTCACAGATTATTTGGGGAGAGAGAGAAATAATGAACCAAAGTTCCCATTCCTCATTGTGAGAGAATGAAGACCTTTCCTTCTCTATCTCCTTTTTAGACAGAATAATGAGGAAATTAACCAAAAAATTAGCAAAAGAAATTTCCAATTTAAACCTAAGGAACATCTTCCTAAGGTTAAGAGTCAGAAAATACAAGAAAAAAAGTGCTATGGGAGTTTCCAAAGTCAATCATAAGGACTTAAAAAAAACTAGGGCAGTCAGTCACCCAGAATTCTGAGCTTATGTGATAAGCCATTTTAGGGGCTGAGTCAGCTGGGACTCCAAGATAGCCGAAGGCAAGAAGAGGAGCAATTGTCTCCGTTTAATTCAATTCAACAATCATTTATTCCTACCCTAGATATACAGAGATAAAAAGAAAATAGTCTCCTATGGAAAAACTAAAGTACATAGTTAAATACCAAAAATACATATATATGTGCATACATACATAAACATATAATGATCCATATACAAGTATATGCATATATGGCAGCTAGATGATGCAGTGGAAGAGAGTTGAGCCACAAATCAGAAAGACTCATCTTTCTAAGTTCAAATTTGACCTCAGATACTTATGTTATCTGACCCTAGGCAAGTTGCTTCACTCTGATGCCTTAGTTTCCTTCCCTGTAAAATGAGCTGGAGTAGAAAATGGAAAACCACTCCAGTACAGTTGCCAAGAAAACTCCAAATGGAATCATGAAGAGTTGGATGTGACTCCAAAAAATGACTAAACAACACACATATATAAATATGTAGTATATACCTATACATACATACATGCATGTATAAATATACAGTGTATACATACAGAAAATACACATAGAAACACATAGTTTATTATAAAACAGAGATGCATATGTATAAATATACAAAAAATGAGTATGTATACATATCCTTACACATATAGAGACAGATATAGAGATAATAGTTAACCCTTCCACATTATGGAGTTTAGAGGTACAATGCCCCCATAATCTGGAAAAATCTACATAAAATTTTTTGACCCTCCTTTCCTACCAGAGAAGAAGTCTGATTTTTTTTTCTTTTTTTGAGCTATTTACTGTGAAATTTGGGCTAAGCATTTGGTCATAGGCTCTGTGTTATCTTCATGTTGTTTACAAAATTTAATTTTTAATTTTTAATGCTAATCCATGAAAAATGAAAACTATATGCAATGAGGAAAGTAGTGATGTGAAAGAGAACCATATGTGTATAAAATACATATATGCATATGTGTATGATATATATAAATATGTGCCCATTTCCATCTGCTAAAATGTAAATATAAAGCATATATACACATACATGCACTCACATAGAGTATATAATTTGGGGATAGGGGTGGGAAAGGGGACAATTTGGTAGTTATGTGAAGGAAAGAGCATCAAAAGTGGAGACTGGATCTAAGGAGACTGTTTAGGAGTCCATTTGTGTTTCTGGAAAGAGTGAGAAAGGGAGCAGTGAAAGTGAGAGATGTCATGGAGGCAGAAGCAATTGAATGAATGAGGGGTGAGGGAAGAGGGAAGAACCAAAGTTGGCTCAGGTTATGAATGAACATGGGTAATTGGAAGAATGATGGCATTCTTGAAAGAATAGGGAAATAAGAAAAAAGGATGGGCTTATGGGGAAAGATAATGAGTTCTGGCTCACATGTGTTGAGCTTGAGATATTGGTATGAATTGATAGGATATGAAAATAATCTAGAAAGCAATTGATGTATAAGACTGGACCATTATATTGTGAGCACCTTAAGGGAAAAGATTGCCTTTTGTCTTTTTGTATCCCTGGTACTTAGAGGCAAGAGGTAGAAAACAGTGTCTGGTACATAGTATGGACTTAAGAAATATATATTGATTGAACAAAAGCTCAATGTGCAGACTGAGAATCATCTGTAGAAATGAGAACTGAGAAGCTGTGGGATGGAAGGAGCTAAGATTAATTAGAGGGAAAGTACAGGAAGAAAAGAGAAGAGGACCAAAGATAACCCTGGAGTACATCCATATCAAGAATACAAGCCGAGTACTCTGCAAAGAAACCTGAAAAAGAACAACCAAAGGAAAAAAGGAGGAGAACCTGAGAAGAGCATCAATTACTACTATAGAACTGTTATTGGATGAGTACTTCAGAAAAGGCCATTGGATTAAGAAATAAAGAGATGATCATTGGTGACCCTGAAGAGAACAAATTTGGTTGAGTAATGAGATTAGAAATCAAAATTCAGGAGGTTGAGAATTAAGTGGGAGATGAAAAAATGTCAACAATCACTTTTTTTCTAAGTAGAGGGATTGAGGGGAGAGAGGCAAGATAATAGCTTGAGGGCCTGGCAGGGTCAAGAAAGATTTTTTAGTTTAGTTTTGTTTTTTTCTAGAACTTGGGGATATCTGGGCATATTTGAAAATAGAATGAAAGGAGTCAGTGGGTAAAAAAGACAGAAAAATATAGACTGGGAGTTGGAAAGATCCTGAGATCATTTCATCCTGAGTCTCTCAAGCCAAGGCCCAGGGATGCTAAGTGAATTGAAATAGATCATGTGAGAAGTGACTGGCAGGGCCAGGATCACTCTTACTCCAAATCTAGCAGCCTATCCACTGCACCACAATAAAGAAAGAACATTAGGAAAAGAAAGAGAATAATTGAAAGGGCAAGTTCCTAGAGGACCAGGAAGGGAACTTATCCAAAGGCAAGAGCAAAGACAGTAGTCTTAGTAACAGGTACAATCTCTTTCTCCAAGTCCAAGGCAAAGGAAAATAATGGAAATCTGGGACACAGAAGGTTGAGAATTAAGAGGATATATAATTAGAAAAAAAGTGTTCTTATCTTTTTTCAGCAAAGTATGAAATGAGGAGCTCTACTGGAGAGGGGAAAGGGATGTGAGTGGTTTGAAGAGAAAGAGTTTTAGAATAAATACTATGGAGAGTTGATAGTTAACCAGGAAAGAGTAAGAAAAATGATGTGCAACTGACTATGAAGGGCTCAATTGAGATTAAATAATAATACAAATTCACAGAAGTTCCAGTCAGCCCAATTTTGTGAAATTCTCCAGAAGCATTCAATTCACCAAATAAGAGCAAAAAATGAGGGAAGGAGATTGATTCAGGATTGGAGTTTAAAGAGGGTCAAGTTCTGTGAGCAGAAGGAAAGGGATTCAAGGTGAGAGGACTATAAACTACTAAGTAAAGATTTGGAAAGGGGGAAATGGCGATTGTGGCATATATAGATTCAACCTTCCTCTCTTTCACCATAGATTAGAGGTTGAATGTTACTTTCCTAAAGCATGATATAATAAGAAGCATGCTAGATTTCAAGGCAGAGGACCTAGGCTTGAATTTTAGATTTTACATCTAAGACATATGTGACCTTGAACAAGTCATTCAACTTCCATAGACTTTGGTTTTCTCACTTTTAAAATGAGGACTTTGGACTAGAGTATCACTAAGGACTCTCTCAATTGTCAATCTTATTCTAAGGCTATATCTTGTATTTCTGCTTCTCCTTTTTTCCTTTTAAGCTATTCTCAATGTGCATTCTAACTCATGTAGGGGAATGGGGGGGGGGGGGGATGTTATTTGCCCTAAGGACATTCAAACACTAGGAAAGAGGCTGGGAATCCACAATCTTGTGAGACTTGAATTCAGAAACCTTGAATTCTAAAACTAGCTCTACTTTCAACTAGGGGGAAAATCATTTGGGGAAAATTATTTTAACTCTGGGTCTTAGTTTACTCATCTGCCAAATAAGAGAGCTAGATTGGAACAGAGGGTCTCAACTTGGGGTCCATGAATTTATTTTTATAGTATTTTGATAACTGTCCATCAATTTTCCTTTGTAATCCTGCTTATTTTATAAACTTAAAAACATTATCCTGAGAAGGGTTGATAAGCTATACCAGACTGCCAAGGATTCAAAAAGGAAAAGTTAAGAAGCCTTGGACTAATGATCTCTAAGGTCTATGCAAGGCAGCTAGGTGGCACAGTGGATAGATTGTTGAACCTGAAGTCAAGATGACCTGAGTTCAAATTTGACCTCAGACATTTACTAGTATTATCACCCTGGGTAAGTCACTTAATCTTGGTTGTTGTGAAGACCAAATAAGAAAATATTTGAAGCATTATGAAAACCTTGAAGTTCTACATAAATATTATTTACTATTAGTATATGAGAACCAACAAATTTGGGAACTATTTAATGTAGAAGAGGAAAAGAATGGCAGAATATAAGGGCATTGAAAATAAAGGAGAGGGACAGCTAGGTGGCACAGTGGATAGAGTGCCAATCCTGGAGTCAGGAGGACCTGAGTTCAAATCCTACCTCAGACATTTAATAATTACCTAGCTGTGTGACCTTGGGCAAGTCACTTAACCCCATTGCCTTGCAAAAACAAAACAAAAGGAAAAGAGAAAGGAAAAAAGATCAAGTTAACAGTAATAATTTATTTTATATAATACTTTGAAGATAATAAACCATTTCTTCACAATAATCATTGGAGGTAAGAGGTTACAGATAAAGAAACTTATACAAAGACATGCTGGCCTATCCTTGGTAGTATGGTGGTCAATCAAGGATTCAGGCTAGATCTTCTGCTGACAAATTCAATGTTAAACTATGGACAAACTCAGGTGACATTCAGTTAGCATCCATGTCATTAAGATGCCTGGTTTCCCTGATGCTATATGGAACTTCTTTCTCTTTTTTAACTGTTATTTTGTTTTTGCTTTTTCAATTACATACAAAGATAGTCTTCACCCTTCATCCTTTTGTAAAAGCTTTTGAGTTCCACATTTTTTAATTATATAAATATATTATTGGTTTTTCCAACTACATACAATGGTAGTTTCTACCAATCATTTTTTGCAAGGTTTTGTGTTTTACAATTTTTCTCTCTCCCTCCCTTCTCTTCCCCTTCCCCCTCCCCCCCCAACAAAAGGCAATCTAATATGGGCTTTACATTTGTAATAATGCTAAACATAGATGAAAACTGAAGAAGAAGTAAGTCCAAAAGAAAGAAAGAAAAACATTAGAGATAACAAAAACACAAAACACATAAGACAACTTTAAAAAATTAAAGATAATAAGGGGGGGGGGCTAAGCCAAGATGGCAGCATGAAGGCAACATTTCCCAGAAATTCCTAACCCAAAAAACTTCAAAAGCCATCAGATTATGACTCTAGCTAAAGTTTAGAGGGGAAGACCCCACAGAATGACTAAGTGATGCATTTTCCCAGTGCAAGATAACTTAGAAGTTCTGTAGGAACGGGGTGTTTCACCAGGATCGGGGGTTGGGAAAAAGCCCAGCCTTCAGCTCAGCACAGCCCAGCCCAGCCCAGCCCAGGGATCACTGGGAACAGTTTGAAGGGGAGGTGAAAGAACTCTGCTGCACTAGAATGAGTGTGGAGTGAGGAGCACCTACCTCAGAGCAGCCCTGCAGCAAGAACCTTCATCAGGAATCTGGGGAAACCAGCCTGCACATCCAGAGCACAGCCCACAAACAGTAAGGGAGTCAGGGGAGACTGCAGAAATCTCTCTGCTCTCCCTGGGGCAGGACTCTGTTGTTTGCCCACACTCAGTCCAGGTTGCAGTTTGGCCTTCAATACTAAGATAGCAGGGATCCTCCTCATATCTCCAGGGCAGAGGGGAGTGCCTGTGGTCATCTACAGACAAGAGAACATTAGACCTTGGTGGAACAAAAGTCACAGTGGGGTGTCTCAAAAAAAATCCAAAGGCAGGTGTCCCAATAATACTCAAAAGTTCAAGAAGCACCCCAAAACTAGGCACAGACTGGAGAAATGAGTAAACAAGAGGAACACCATTGAGAAATTCTTTATCTATGATCCCAAAAAGGATCAAAATACTCAATCTGAAGATGAGGAAGTACAAGCTCCTGCATCTAATGACTCCAAGAAACATAGAAGTTGGGCTCAGGCTATGATAGAGTTCAAAAAAGATTTTGAAAATCAAGTGAGGAAGAAACTAGATGATTTTGATTACATTAAATTAAAAAGCTTTTGCACAGACAAAACCACTATAACCAGATCAAAAGAAATGAAGTAAACTGGGAAACACTCTTTACAACTAATATTACTGACAAAGGACTCATTTCTAAAATATACAGAAAACTGAGTCACATTTTAAAAAAAAGTCATTCCCCAATTGACAAATGATCAAAGGATATGCAAAGGCAATTTACAGATGAGGAGATCAAAGTGATCCATAGTCATATGAAAAATTACTCTAAATCATTACTTATTAGAGAAATACAAATTAAAGCTTCTCTGAGGTACCACCTCATACCTCTCAGACTGGCCAATATGACCAGAAAAGACAATGGTCATTGTTGGAAGGGTTGTGGGAGATCTGGGACACTAATACATTGTTGATGGAGTTGTGATCTCATCCAACCTTTCTGGAGAGCAGTCTGGAACTTCACCCAAAGCGCAACAAAAATATGTAAACCCAAAGGTTAATCTAAGTCAAAGTATCATCATTTTACAGATGATAAACCTATAAGACTCAGAGAAACTTTTTCATGGCAGAGCTTGGATTAGAAATTAATGTCTCCTAATTGTTAATCCAGTGTTATTTCTATTAAACTCTGGTGATATCACTTAACAGCTCATGGGAATAAGGATCAGTGATTCCCTTAATTGTCCCTTCAAGAAATTAAAACATTCTAATACTTTGAATATTTTGTAAAAAGACAATGGCCATGTTGGTGGAGCTGTGAACTCATCCAACCTTTCTGGAGAACAATTTGGGATTATGCCCAAAGGGAAACAAAAACATGCATACCCTTTGATCCACCAATACCACTACTGGGTATATACCCTGAAGAGATAATGAAAAAGGGTAAAAACATCACTTGTACAAAAATATTCATAGCAGCTCTGTTTATGGTGGCAAAGAATTGGAAATCAAGTAAATGTCCTTCAATTGGGGAATGGCTTAGCAAACTGTGGTACATGTATGTCATGGAACATTACTGTTCTATTAGAAACCAGGAGGGAAGGGAATTCAGGGAATCCTGGAGGGATTTGCATGAACTGATACTGAGTGAGATGAGCAGAACCAGAAAAACACTGTATACCCTACCAGCAACATGGGGGTGGTGATCAACCTTGATGGACTTGCTCATTCCTTCAGTGCAACAATCATGGACAATTTGGGGTTGTCTGCAATGGATAATATTATCTGTATCCAGAGAAAGAACTATGAGTTTGAACAAAGACCAAGGACGATTACCTTTAATATAGAAAAAAACTGATATCTTATTGTCTGATCTTGCTATCTCTTATACTTTAGGTTTCTTCCTTAAGGATATGATTTCTCTCTCATCACATGCAATTTGGATCAATATTCAACATGGAAACAATGTAGAGACTGGTAAATTACCTTCTGTGTGGGATGGGGGGAAGGAAGTAAGATTAATAAATAAAATCTTTATAATTAAAAAAAACCCAAAGGACAACAAAAAAAGAAAATCAAGTAACAGAGATAGAAGAAAAATTGGGAAAAGAAATGAGAGAGACACAGGAAAGGAAAAACATGAAAAAGAAGTCAGCAGCCTAGTCAAGGAGATCCAAAAAATGCTGGAGAAAATAACATGTTAAAAACCAGCTTAGGTCAAATGGATAAAACAGTTCAAAAAGTTATTGAGGAGAAGAATGCTTTAAAAAGCAGAATTGGCCAGATGGCAAAGGAGATAAGAAAGCTCTCTGAGGAAAGTAAATCCTTCAGATGTAGAATGGAGCTAAAGGAAGCTGTTGACTTTATGAGAAGTTAGGACACAATACTTCAACACCAAAAGAAATGAAAAATTAGAAGAAAATGTGAAACATCTCGTTGAAAAAACAACTGATCTGGGAAACAGATTCAGGAAATATAATTTAAAAATTATTGGGATACCTGAAAGTCATGATCAGGAAAACAGCCTTTACCTCATTTTTAAAGAAATCCTACAGGAAAATTGCCCTGAAATCCTAGAAGCAGAGTGCAAAATAGAAATCGAGAGAATCCACAAATCTCCTCCGGAAAGAGATCAAAAAAAAAAAAAACAACCCCCAGGAATAACCAAGTTCCAGAACTCCCAAGTCAAAGAGAAAATATTACAAACAGCCAAAAGGACACTATTCAAATATCATGGAACTGCAGTAGAGATCACACAGGAATCAGCAGCAACTACATTAAGGGATCGTAGGACTTGGAATATAATATTCTGTAAGGCAAAAGAGCTTGGAATACAACCAAGAATCAAGTACCCAGAGAAACTGAACGTCCTCCAAGGGAATTTCGAATGTTCCTATTGAAACGACCAGAGCTGAACAGAAAGTTTGACCTTCAAATACAGGACTCAGGTGAAGCATAGAGAGTTGAGGAGAAGGGTAAAATATGAGGATCTTAATGATGATGAACTGCATGTATTCCTGCAGAGAAAAATGATAATACTCATATGAAACTTCTCATTTAATAGAGCTGGTAGAAGGAGCTTTTATAGATGAAGCACAGAAGAGAGCTGAATTTGAAGATATAATATATTGTAAAATTGGAGTCAATTGGGGCAGCTAGGTGGTGCAATGGATAGACCACAGGCCCTGGAGTAAGGGGTACCTAAGTTCAAATCTGGCCTCAGACACTTAATAATTACCTAACTGTGTGGCCTTGGGCAAGCTACTTAACCCCATTTGTCTTGCAAAAACCTAAAAAAATGGAGTCAGTGACTAAAAGGAAAATGCACTGGGAGTAAGAGAAAGGAGAGGTGGAATAGGCTGATATTTCATATAAAATATTTTTTTACAATGAGCTTTTGCCATGATATAGAAGGGGAAAGGCAAGGTGGAATGAGGGAACCTTCACTCTCATCAGAAATGGCTCAGAGAGGAAACAGCATATATACTCAATGGGGTATAGACATCTAGAGTAAAAAGGAGAGGGGGAAAGGCGGAAGGAGGGGGCGATGTGGGTGATAGAGGAGAGGGTGGATCATAGGAGACAATAGTCAGATATAACACATTTTCTTTTTTTTGCTTCTTACAAGGGGCTGGGATTGGGTGGCTTGTCCAGGACCAAGGAGCCAGGTGGTTGCTAGGTCTCAGGGGTGGTATGTGGGCTCAGGGCCTCTTGGCCCCAGGGCCGGTGATCAGTCCGCTGCACCACTTAGCCACCCTATAGCACATTTTAGAAGAGGGACAGCATGAAAGGAGAGAGAAATATATAATATATGCTAGTGGGGAGGGAATTACCATCAGCAACAGTGGGAAAATATGAAAGTAACTTTTATGGTGGACTTATCATAAAGAATGTGATCCACAAGAGACAGAGGTAATGGTATCAGAACATAGACAGAAACACATTTTTTCTCTTTCCTTTACTTTATTACTCATGAGGGTCTATATTTTGGGGGGGAGGGGTATTATGTTTACTCTCAAACAAGAATATTTTAGTAATGTATTAAAAAAAATCACTTGTACAAAAATATTCATTGCAGTTCTGTTTGTAGTGGCAAAGAATTGGAAATTAAGTAAATGTCCTTCATTTGGGACATGACTTAATAAAATGTGGTATATGTATGTGATGGAACACTATTGTTCCATTAGAAGCCAGGAGGGATGGGAATTCAAGGAAACCCAGAAGGATTTGCATGGACTGATGCTGAGCGAGATGAGCAGAACCAGAGGAACATTGTATACCCTAACAGCAACATGGGGGTGATGATCAACCTTAATAGACTTGCTCATTCTATTAGTGCAACAATCAGGCACAATACTTTATTTTTCTTCTTTAGGGATATGATTTCTCTCTCATCACATTCATCTTAGAACAATGTATGGAAATCAATGAAAACAATGTAAAGACTAACAATGCCTTCTGTGGGAGAGGGAGGGAAGCAAGATTAGGGGGAAAATTGTAAAAAATTAAAAATTAAAAAAAAACTGTCTTTACATGAAATTGAAAAAATAAAATGCTATATATTAAAAAAAGAAATGTTACAGATGAGTATGTGTTCAATAAGGATCTTAAAATGTTTGGAGGATTGTAAAAAAATTTAAAGATAATAAGTTTTGGTCTTCATTTTAACCCCACAGTTCCTTCTCTGGATAAGGATGGCATTCTCCATCACAAAATTGTCCCTGATTATTGCACTGATGGAATGAACAAGAATCATTAATCATCACACCATGTTATCATTATTATATATAATTGTGGAAGCTCTTTCTTTGAAGATCCTTTAAGGACAAGATATAAATCCATGTAATTGCATCTATGCTTGAAGACAGGGAATTGATTAAACCAGTGGTTCTTTATCTCCTGGAATATAAAGAACCTTTCTTAATGTCAACAAAAATGTTTCTAGACATTTACAGATTATATATGGAATATATATGATATTTTATAGATTATATGATAATAGTTATATTATTAATATCATTGCTTGAAAAATATAAATGCATGAAATCTCTGTTGTATTCAGCAATGCTATTAAATGAGTCTGTATGAACCACAATAGCAACTACAAACTTTTGAAAATAGTAATAGATATATTGAGAAAAATCGTTTGTTCCTTCTATAGAAGATGTCTTCTTATGTAACATGAGTTATTATGCATATTTTGTTGGAGATAAATAAAAATCAAAATAACAATTTTTGGTGTACCTATGGACATACCATTACAATTATCTCATATTTCCCTGGGGTCTACAAACCAAAGACTGGGAATGACTAGATAACCTCTTGAGGTCCCTATTAATAATCTATCTTAACATCTCTGTCTTTTGTGTTTCTCCTACAGATAGCTTAAATGCCACCTGCAAAGTCCCTTCAGATATGGCAGGGTGGCCCTTGACCCTGGTGGGGAATCCACTCAGATATAAGTGCCTCACCCACCTGAACCACAAGGACTATGCCTTCCTGCTCCTGATTGGTCTCTGTATCTTTGCTGGGGGCACAGTCGCAGCCTGGCTCACTGGAATGTGTGCAGTCCTCTATGAACATATCCACCGGAATGTTGATGATGAAGAGCTGGATGAAGAAACGAAGGAGACAAGACCCAGAAGGACCCGGGTTTTTAAAAGCAAGGATGAAATGATTCTGAGTTCCAATTATTAAAGCCAGATGTGCCTTCCCCGAAGAGCCCAGCTCCCTTTATTGCTCTTTCCCTCTCTCCTTCCTCTTCCATGCTGTCCTTGTAGATGAAATGATATTAACCAAATAAACAAGCTCAATGATTGCCATTTCCTAGATCCCTCCTTTCCCTTCTCCGTAGTTCCATGTCTATTTGAATTGGCTTACCAAAGGGTAGAACAGAGAAAGCCAAAAAATCAAGTCACATCAACAAATATTTAAACTTTTATAATGTGTTAGGCATTCTGCTAAACCTGGGAATGAAAAGAATATCAAAAGCCTCTTTTCTCAAAAAGTTCATATTCTAATGGGGAAGAAATGCAAACAATGACCTCTAAACAATCTATAGACATGATAACTTGAAAGTAATCAACAGAGGGAAGACATTAAAATTAAGGGGGAATCAAGAAAGGCTCTCTCTTGAAAGTGGAATTTTAGTGAGATATGAAGTTAGGGAAGCCAGGAGGTCAAGTGAGGAGGAAGAGAAAGCAAAGGCATGGAACTGGGAGATGGCATTTACAAAGAATAACAAAACAATGCAGATAGTAGAGTATGTGGAAGGGAGTAAAGTGAAGGAAGACTGCAAAAGTAGGAAAGACCCAAGTTGTAAAGGTTTTTAAATGCCAAATAGAGTATTTTGTATTTGATTGCAGAGGTAATTTTGAGCACCTGAATTTATTAAAGGAAGGGTTAGGGAGTATCAAGATCAGACATTTGGGAAAATTACTTTAGTAGCTATGTGGAGAATGGATTGACATGAGGAAGTTACTGCAATAGTTCTGGTGTGAACTGATGAGGCTGGCACCAAGGTGGTGGTTACAGTAGAAAAGAGGGAATTTAAATGCAAATTTGGAGACTGCGGCCCCTACTCATCTCTTGGATTATGTCAACAATATTAGTTTGTCCAATACAAATTTGTTAAGTACCTACTATGCTAAGCATATATTTGAGGTATGGGGAGACAACCTGTGTAAATGTATACAGGGAACAGCAAGTAGGACCATTTTCTGCAATATAGAGTACATGAGAGTAATTCACAACAAATCCAGAAAAGTAGATTTGAAACTGGATTGTGAAAAGTTTCTGAAACCAAATAAATGACTTGTCATTTTATCGTAGAAGCAAGAAGGCATCACTGGGACTTTTTGAGAAAGCAGCTTGGCAGCTGTGTGGAAGATGGACATGAACAGCATTCCAACCCCCTTTTCCCTTTCCTGTGTCTATGTTCATATATGTTCATATTATCTATCATTTATGCCTAGTAAATTACATTTTATTAGCAGCTAACTAATTTGGCCTCCAGATCTTTTTGGGATACCAACATGCTATTTAATACATATATAACATATATAATCTCATTTGAGCCTCAGAAGAACCCTGGGAAAGAAAAGCTACCAGCATTATCATTCCCATTTCATAAATTGGGAGATTAAGTGGATGCCAATAGTCACATAAAGAGTAGCTGTCTAAGGCAAGATTCAAACCTGTGTATTCTGGTCTGCTGGGTCTAGTTTAATCCTCAAGTCCAAAGCTAAGAAAAAAAAAAGAAGACAAAGATCGTCAGGAAATACAGATTACCTAGGATTATGAAAAAATAATCATTCCTACTCTACAAGAAAATGTCACATTTTAATTTCAAACTACTATTTTTATCCATCTACATAAAGAGAAAGAACCAAATCATCTTTATTTTTGTTTTTGTTTTTGTTTTTTAGATTTTTGCAAAGTATATGAGGTCAAGTGGCTTGCCCAAAGCCACACAGCTAGGTAACCAAATCATCTTTAAAAAGAAACTAAGAGGAGAAAGCTAGGTGTGAAGTGGAGAGAGCACCAGCCCTGGAGTCAGGAGTACCTGAGTTCTAATTTGAACTCAGACACTTAATAATTGCCTAGCTATGTGACCTTGGACCAGACTAGGGACTTTGCAGTGCCCCACAAAGTATTTATTTTATTGCCCTAAATAAGCATTTAAAAGGAAAAAAAAGAAACTACGAGTTAACTGCTATCTTTCATGTTTTGTTTCTCTATCCCCACTTCCCCAAGAATGATGCCTTGCACACAGAAGGGAATAAGGAGTACTTACTGGATTAGATTGGAACAGAAATCCTTGAATTGTTCTTGACCCTCTTTGAATATTCAAAATAGATTCCATACATCAGAGTCCCTCTCAAGTCCCTTTAACACATAAATGCTAAATTTCCAAGTGTTGTAAGGACTTTGAAGAGTCATGTAATTCAGTCTCTCAACTAATGCAATTGGGAAGTAACCTTTACTATATATACTTTTTTACCAAAGGGAAGATATATTTTTCTGTGGTTACAAGAACCATTTAGGGTCAAGGAAAGCTAACAAGCAATTCTGCTCTTAGAATTCCACTCACATCTAGTTTGTCACTCCCCCAATCATATCATATTTCTAGATATTGCCATCTCCCCACATAAGAAAAATTGAGCTCAATTTATTAAAAAAAATAGGTATTTCTCAGGAGAATAAATTCAATTATTTAAAAGATTCCAATCTTGATATATTTTTTTTAGTTAACAAGCACTTATTTTCTCTTCCTCCCATGTCCCACCACCAAAAAAGAAAAACAAAACCCTCATAACAAATGCATTCAAGCAACTCAAATTTTGACACTGGTCATGTTCAAAAATGTGTAACTCATTCTACATCCGTCATCCTTCTGTCAGAATGTTGTTAGCATGCTTTATCACTGGAATTCTGGAATTACAGTTGGTCACTGCCTTGGATCAGAGTTCTGAAGCCTTTCAAGTAGTTTGTTTATATTTAGTTGTTGAATTAATCATCTTTGTGGTTCTGCCTATTTCATTTTGTATCTGAAATCATTTCTTTCCTCATTCCTGACCGAATTGATGTGCCCCAATTTGTTCAGCCATTCTCCAATTAATAGGTACCTTAGTTTTTCTTTGGCAGTAGGGGGAGGACTACAAAAAGAGTAGCTATAAATAATTTTGCACATATGAGTATTTTTCCTCTTTCATGGGTTTAGATCACATGATAGTGTTTTGGGGTAAAGGATATACACAGTTGAGTAATATTTGGGGCATCATTCCAAAGTGCTTTCCAGAATGAACCAATTTACAGTTATACCAACAGTATATTAATGTGTCAGTCCCTGCAATCTGATGAGTGAGAAGAACCTCAGAGTTATTTTAATTTATATTTCTAGTGATTTTGAACCCCTTTTCCTGTTTTATCAATATCTTGGATGCCTTCCCTTGAGAAATAACTGCTCATGTCTTTTGATCATTTATCATTTGAGGAAGAACTCTTCATATATTTATTTGAGTTAGTTTCTTAAAATAGGGTGGAAATGATTACTCCATCAAAGAAAGTTGCTGTTGATTTTTTTCTACTTTGATTTTAACATGGGCCTTATTCTACAATCCTTATATCTTTTATAAATCCAGCCACTTAGATGGACCATTTAGTTTGTAGTATGTCACAACAAATATGAACTTTCCTGATCTGAACTCTCTTTTAAGTCTTAATTGCCATTAAGATAGTAAAAAATTATCTTTTTATTGCAAGTTACCATATAGTGAAGAGTGCATATTAGTGACCTGGCTAGAAAATTACAGACCAGACCAGGGATTTAAAAGGAACCAACTTGACTTTTGGAAAGCATGGAATCTGGGCTAAGCCCATGGTAAAAACAGGATAACAATATTTAAAAGAGTTATTTAGTCTATTAGGGCCCATATTTAGATCATGAATGAATGAATAACAAAGACAGGATACAAACTTAGATCCTCCTATTTCCAAGTGTAGCAGTAGGAAGGAGGTCATAGAGAAGGAAAAGGAGCAAGGAGAAGAAGAGAAGGAAAAGTCCCTGTTCTCAACAAGGAAAACATAGGGGGGGTGGTAGCCAGGGATGAATACTTTCATTTGAAAGTTATTGGAAGAGTGAGTAGGATCAGGTGATTGTTGAGTTATTACCCAGTACTGTCAAACTCTTCATGACCCATTGGAGATTTCTTGGCAGAGATACTAGAGTGAATTTTCATGTCCTTCTCAACTTATTGTCGGGGGGAATTAAATGGATCAAACAAAATTACATGACTTGCCTGTGGTCAGACAGCTTGTAAGTATCTGAAGCTGGATATAACTCAGGTCTTCACAACTCTAGACCCAAAGTTCTATCCACCTCACCACTTAGTTGCCTGAGGAGCATTATAGGAGACAGTAGGCTAGCACATTCCATCCAGGAACAATGACAGCATAACAGGTTCATTCTTTCAGAACCAGAGGGAAGAAGGAACAGAAAAGAGGCACTCAGGGGGTTTCAAGAAAGCTATAGAAGCAATAGATAGAGAAGAATTAGTGAAGTGTGGCAGGATCTTTTCTGAAAAAAATTATGGGAGACAGTCACCAATCAGGAGATCAGGATCCCAAGATGAAAATTCTAGGTCATCCAATTAATTTAAAAAAAAAATAAAGTTACTGTGTGGGTTGGATTCTGCTTTACAGACTTCTAAAGTTAAAGCTCCCAATCCCTAAAGTGAAGTTACTGCTCACTACTAAGCTGCTATGGACATCTGCTATTTCTCTGTTGAATCTGAGCTAACAGGAGGTCTTCTCTTTGCATGGGAGTATTAACAAAGCTTCACTGTGTTAACTACAGCTTCCAGTTTATTTTAGCTCTTTTTAGGGTCAAAACTCCTTTCTGACAACAAGAAGAGTCAATACTTTTTGTGCAGTGTTTGAATCCCTTAGGTTAAATCAATCTTTTTTGACTTTCATTATACACTAATGGAAATTCCCCCAAGTCAACTATATAGTTGGTTTTAGGGAATAAATACCTTTTAAATCCTGTCATGTCTCTGGTTGCTCTCTACAGAACTGAGCACATTACCCTGGAGTTTTTCTTCATCATAATGGAGGACATTGGGGTACAGAGACTTTAATCAGGAGTTTTATAGGAGTTAGCAATTAAGCTGAGCCTAGAATTCCAAAAAATTTAGATGATGAAGAAGAAGTATGTACCAAGCATAGAAGAGTGGCAAAGGCAGGATTGTGAAACACAATGCAATGTATGGGGAACAGCAACATAGTTTGGAAGTTGGAACTAAATGATAAAATGCTAAGTACCAGATAGGTTTATATTTTATCCCTAGGGCAAGAGATAGTCTCTGAAGGAAAAAAAGAAAATCACATGCTCAGATCAGTACCTTAGACACATAGGCTGCTCTATGGAGAATGAATTGATAGGCAAGAGACATGAGGCAAGGCCTCCAATTAGACCAGTAAAGTAGATCAGACAAAAGTTGATGAAAGCTAATGGAGAAGTAGAAATCTAGGACCATGAAAGATACAACTAATTCAGAAGTTTCATTTTATTCATTACTTTCAAATATTTTCCCATGAAATGTTGAAACAGAACAGGATATATTTAAATTTCACATCCTTTCTTTTCTTCTACTCCAATGGAACCACTCATGAACAATAAAATGCTCATGAAAAAGACAAAAAATTGACAAGAGAAAAAGAAGAAAAGTAATTTAATCCATAAAACTTTATTAATTGCCTACATTATGCATGTAGCTTTGGGTGATCAACAAAAGATTAAATAACACAAAGATCCAACTCTCAGAATTTAAGGTCTAGAAGGGAGATATGATTCACCTACAACTAATGATAGTACAAATAATACTTGATAAGTGTATTAAAAATTGAATGTACAAAGGACTGAAGTACAAACCAAGGTGAAAATAACTATTAACAAGAAGAATCAGGAAAAGTTCATGGAAAAGGTGACATTTGATAGGTAGGAAGTCAATGAATGAAGAAGATGAGCAAGGATAGTCAGATGCAGGAAGCAAATTCAGAAAAGGCACAGAATTAGGTAAGTATCAAGAGTGCTTTGCAAACAATAAGGTTTCAAATTTGGATGAAGCATGAAGCATGTATTCAATAACAATACAAAGGTAGGATGGTATCATACTGTCGAGGCCTTGAATATCAGGCAGAGCTTAAACAAACTTTACAAAAAAAGAAATAGCAAACTACCAAAATTTTAAAGTAGAAAAAATTACATAAGCATGATTCTTTAAACAAAGATAATAAAATTTAGTGGAAAAACTACCCTGGTTCATCCAGAAGTGGTTACATTAAAATTCTTAATTGTCCACATAGGATTTCTTTTAGATTCAGTCTAATTTGTTAGGTTCCAGACTGACTCGACTATATTAAACTACATAGAAATTTCACATTTTGTTGATCTAAAGGTAAGATGAATATATAGAGTTACCTCTGTCATTCAGCTGTATAGAGTAGGACAAAATCCATGACTCTGGACCTACTATCTTACATCTCACCATCTTCCAAGTTCACAGTTTCTCACTGACCCCATTTACAGGTAAGAAAACAAACTATTTACTGAGATTGTATTATACCAGAGACAAAATTAATGGCAAATATTGCATTGAAGGCTATGTCTATGTTTGGCTTGAGTACATGATCAACCCAAATAGCTATTGCTTAAATTTCCATTCTCATTCTTGGTCAAATGAATTAATGTTACTATACTCTATTTGAGGCTTTCATGTTTGGCTTGAGTATACAATCAACCTAAATATCTATAGCTTCAATTTACAATTTCATTCTTGGTCAAATGAATTAGTAATACGGCCTTTCTGAAACATTTGGCAATTTTGAACTGAAAACAGAGTGGGTAAATAAGAGTCATTTGCCCTTGCCCATTTTGGGAAGTGGAAATTATGGACACTGGAAAATTTCTGAGTTATTTGAAATTCATGTGCACTATCTTTGCTTTATTAACCTATTATTCTCACCCCTATCCCTACTTACCATTGGTGATTATACCTATTTGATAGAGGCCTGAGATGCATTTGAATTATAGATATATTATACTCTGAATTCACTTTTGAATGTGATTGAACTAGATGTCCACTGAGGTCTCTTTCAACTCTAAATTCAGTGATATTATGGTTTTCATCACCATATTTAAGTTAGTATCCTCGGATCCCTTAATTTGAAAGAAACTGGGCATTTTTAGCCTAGATAAGAGAGGGAGACTTGCTAGATATCTATATCTATGGAATTTGACTTGCACCTGAATTGGATTTAAGGGAGGCAGAGTTGCACGAAGTAGTCATTCTTACTCTCTCCTGGAGTCATTAAAGTCCAATGGCAAAAAAATAGCCAAGACAATTGGTGATAGCTTGGGATGCAGTGGGTTTAGACTTAATCTGTTTGGGTCATAAGGGAAAGAATGAGAGGAAATAAAACAATTCAAGGTATACAAAAATGGGGTAGACCACCTCAGGAAGTACAGGTTATTTTTATATGTTCAGTATTTGTCAGGGGTTTTCTAGTGGGAATACTTTTAGGGTATGGACTAGATTTAAGGCTCCAGTCACTGAGACCCCTTTCGACTCTTAACTTGCAATTTGTCTTCCAAGACTCAATGGAACTGGAAAGAAGGTGATCCTGAACTGTGATTTCATCCTTGTAGAGAATGGCAGGATAGAGACTCCCTCCACTGATCCAGATTGATAATTCCTTTATAATTTACAGTATTAGAAAATTCCATGGGGCACTTGCCAGTAGCCATACAGCTAGTCTATATCAGAGGCAGAATTTAATCCATGTTGTTTCTGATACCCTAAAAACTATCAGCGAGTTACAGAGGTATTTATCCCAAGTATTTAAAGACCTCCCCTCCTCCCCCCTCCCCCTGAAGAATAGGTGGATGTTTCAATAGCCATGACAGCTCCAGAAGTCACTGGAGTCTAACACTTAGAACTTGATCAGACATCAAAGATGCCAAGATCATCCAAAGTATTCCAAGCCAATGCTAGTCACTTGACTTCTGTCCTGCCACTGGACTTCAATGACTGGAAGAGAAAGTGAGATTGACTACTTTGTGCAATTCTGCCTCTTTTAAATCCCAATTCGCATGCAATGATATCATTGGTTCTCTTCAAAAACAAGGACCAATATCAAAAAACAACTTCTAAAATAAACTCTTTACTTTCCATATAAGAAAACTTGTTAATTTGCTAACTTGCTAAAACTTGTTAACTGCTAATTAGGACAATCCCTAGGTTTCTTGCCTCACAGATCAGAGCTATAGCCACAATTCCCTGTCCCTGGCAGTTAGCTGTTAAGATATTTGGCTTTCTCTAACCAAACCAACTAATAAAGTCAAGTCTCCCTGGAGAGGCCATTTTGCCCACATTTAAAGTCTAAAGTACAATTTGCATACACTATTTCATTTGATCTTGACAAAAGCCTGGTGAGGTAGAAGCTATAGGGGAGCAAATATTTCTTATTTGATTCACTGATCTTTCTAAAGTAAAAAACTATGGCTTCCATGATGGTAATGAAGCAGGTAGTGCATATGTACTTCTTCACTGTCCATCCTCCTTTCTCTTCCTGAAGTAGAGCCCAGAGTCCAGATCAAAATAGTCATGAAACCAGAAGGTATCCCATAGTATCCATGCCAATAATTTTTTATCTGTCTTTACATTTAAATTCCTGATTCAGGTCTTTGACCAAAAAGATCACCTTGCAGAAATACAGTAAGGGTTATAAATACTTCAGGTCCCCATGGAGCCTGGCAATTTCACAACTCCAGCAGGACTGATCTAGAGAAGTGAGAATTTTCATCCATATCATTCAGAAAGCCAGTGTGGGGTTGGGCTCAAGGAAAGGTGAGAAGGTATTTTGGGATAGTGAATTGACAGCACAGATTGGACTCCAAAGATATCACAGAACATGGGGTTGGAAGAGATCTGAGTATCCATCTAGTCTAACCAATAGCTGAAAAGCAAACCCCATCTAAAATATACACAACAAATGGTCATTTTTTCCTTTGCTTGGAAATGTCTAATTTGGAAGAAAACATTACCCCTTTATAAGACAATTAATTCTACTTTGGGGTAGCTCAAATTGATTTCCATGTAGAACTCAAGTCTTCCTCTTTTCCAGTTCTACCCATTGCTCTTATTCCTCTGCCACATAAAATCCCTTCAGATCCTTGAAGACAGCTATCATACCCACCACCACCAACCCCAGTTTCTTTTCTGAAGATTATTCTCTGTTCCACCAACTCTCACTTGTCACAATCATGAATCCCTTTATCATTCTGACTGCTCTCCTTGTTAAAATGTGATGCCCAGAAGTAAATGAAATATTCCAAATATGGCCTAATCAGAATAGAATAATGAGACTACCATCTTCCTGCCACTTGAAAGCTATGCATCTCTTTAATTCAACACAATTGGGAGAAGAGAAGGGGTTGTAGCTCATGACACTGTTGATTCACAGTAAGTTTACAATACACCAAAATCTTCCTAAACAAAATACTATCTAACCATATCTCCCTGACCTATTTTTTATGTGAAGTATGTCTTTCTGTTTATCTTTGTTTTATTTTTATTTATCTTTACTTTATCTTCATTTGTTAAGTCTGATCAACCTTCTAGTGTGTTAAGATCTTTTGGGATTCCAATTTTATCATTCAATAGGTTTCATTATCTCCAAATCTGACAGATGTGCCATCTTTGCATTTTTCAAAGTAATTGATAATAATGTTAAGGAAAAAAAGAATCAAGCATAGATAACTAGAGCTCTCCAATGGAGACTTCTTTCTAAGTATACATTGAATCATTACTTAATATTCTTTAGCCTAGTCACTCACCTCAGTCCAAATATACCTAACTGTCCTATTGTCTAGTCTTTTCACTTTTATTCAATGTCTAATACAAAGCAAATGCTTAATAACTGCATAGTGCATTGAACTGAATTTAATTGGATCTGTGTGGTAAAGCTTTAAAAATTCCTATAGATGAAAATGACTAGCCAATTAGATCAGTGAGTTACAAAGAAAATTGCTACCAAGGCCTTTAGAGTTTCTGGGAAATTAGTTGGATGTCCATCATTCTAAATAGGAAGATTTCTTTAAGAATCCTGTAAAGATGAAGATATTTCGGAACAAGGAAAGTATAAATTATCTCAAAAGAGTTCACAGAAAGTTCAGAGACAAGATTAAAAACCAAAAAACTGGGGGAGGAAACACTAGGGAATTAAAATATAACTGCTTTGCTGAGTGGAAATGAAGGGTACCTAGGTAACCAGTCAATCAATCAATAAATATTGAGAACAAAAAAGGAGCTTAGTGCTGTAAGGGGAATGTGACCCCTGCCCATAAGAAGATTACATTCTTATAAAATATGACATATTAAAAATGGAAAAATTAGTGGACAACCATTTTTCAATGTGCAGAAACTTAATCAATTAGATCGAATTGTTTTCCCTTTCCTCTGTTTGGAAAAGAAAAAGACAGATCACAAGAAAACAAGTTCTTGTCAAAATAACAAATTATTAGAATTTAACATTGCATATAGAGTACACAATCAGCTAAAAACCTTACACCTTCTTCAGTCCCATGCATGAAAGTTGATGAATAACTCCTAGACCCTTAGGCAAAATAGTGAATTTTTTTTAATTCTTGAATTCTGAACCATCAAATAAAAATTATGTTTACTCTAAAGGACATCATTCCCATTGTCAATAGTGAGAGAGAGGCTATTGTAGATGTGCCAAAGGACATGTAGGGCCTGTCTAAGAAGACATGAATACATGTAAGGAACACAAATACCAGGCATGTTGTGACCATTATTGATGCTGTCAGATAACCCAGAATGCCAGTCTATAATAATCTAGGAAAGATTCAAGAAAGGAGAAGCTCAAAAGTGTTCATCAATTAATGAAATAAAGATCTAGAAATTGCCAATGAGCATCAGCTGATGCTATTTCATGTGCTCTTGGGAACACCATTGGTCAGTGTCTGCCATGACTACCAACTGCTGCAATTGCTTCCAACATCTCTAGATGTCCACATGGCCTACACAACAAATTTGAAACTTCAAAGAGTATAAAGAAGAAATCACAAGACTAGTAAAAAAGTAAAAGTTCTCATTTTTTAAAAGGAAGAAAGCAGATGCATGGTTCTCTATCCTCAGACTTCATCTGTTCAGTCCTATAAAAATAGTTTAAGGATTTTGGTAAGATGGACAGGGTCCAGAAGAAGCCAACTAGAATGACAAAGGACCTTCAGTCCATGCTATATGTAATCAGTTGAAGAAAATTGAAGGATGTTTATCCTGGAGTAGAGTAGATTTATGGATGGAACAAGATTGCTTTCTAAAAGTATTTAAAGTTCTGTCATATTAAAAAATGGATTACATTCATTTTGTTTGGTCTGCAGAGACAGTCCCAGTTGCAATGAATGGGATTTGTAAAGAGGCAAATTCATCTTGATGTCAGGAAGATCTTCCAAACAATTTGAGCTACCCAAATGTAAAATGGAGTGCCTCAAGAGATCATGGGATCTTACTTCTTAGAAGTTTTTAAGCAGAATATGGACAGCTACTTTTTGGATACATTATGGTGGAAATTCCTTTTATATAGGGATTAAACCACATGATCACTGAGGTCACTTCCATCTCTCAAATTCTCTGAATTCTACCCTATCAATACCAGAGATGATCAAGGAGTAGAAGGTTAGAATCCAATTTTCATGGGTCCGATAAAATGATGTTGATTGCTAGAAAATGGGGCAGATCGCTAGAAAATGGGGTAGCTCTTCAAAGAACAATAAAATCTAGCCAAAGTATGATTTGGTTTATAAGATTTCTCAGCTCATTGATTGGACTGAAAGCTCTATTAGCATTTATGCTCAGACCATAGCTCTAGGGGTTTACCAAATGTCTATTGACAATTCACAGCCCATGTTTGGCCTACTTTCATTGTCTTCAAAGAGGACTAAAATGTCTATATGTACAAATATATGTAGATACACATTATATATATATATATACATACATACATAATATGTGTATAACTTGAGATCTTTCATAATTATATGCATACATATATAAATGTAAATAGACACACATATGTAGACACAGACCCATACACATATATCTACATAAAACACATACACACATATATGTATAAATACATGTGTGTATGTGTATAGATATAGATATATATCCTTCAAATTCTCCAGATTTTCAATGGACGTGAAGGTATGTGTTATAAGGTTAGGGAAGAACTGAGGATATTAACTATAAGTGGTAAAGGATGTAATCTGGGGGTTGTGGCATGGGAAAGAAGGTCACCCTATTACTTAGCAGTGGAAAATGTAACATCTGAACTGCTGTCAAAAATCCAGCTTATTCATTCTACTGACATAATTAGACTCGGGGTAGAATGTGGTCCATACATGTGTCTTTGATTCAGTACAGTGAAGAGTGTTATTTCAAAAAAGTGGGGGGAAAACCCTAGAGATTGCAGTCTGCAACAATGCATTTGGAAAAGATACAGGGGCAGTATACCTCCCAGGGGAATGAAAAGTTTCCATCAGACAGGTGGTCCTCTGTAGGAAAAAAAGCAACTCATGGCAGAATCCTGGTACTAAGATGGAAACATATAAGTAATATGATAAAAGATTGTCTTCCAGCCAAATCTATAATAGCATCAAGAAAAGTCCTTTGTCAAAGAGGTTAGATTCAAATACCTTCATATGTCTTAAAGAATGTCAGGACAAGTGCCAGAGGGGTCAGATAGAGGAATTTCCCACAACTCCCAAGAGTTACTATTTTCCAATGGCAAAAAAGCCTTAATAAAAAGCTTCATTAACACCACAGAAAGACTGCAATGGATGTATAGTAGACCACTGGATATGCTTCTTTTTAGATTAAAAGTGAGGAGTTTGTTTGATAAACCCAAAGAGTCTGTTTGATAAACCCAAAGAGTCCGGCCATTGGGATAAAAACTCCCTCTTTGATAAAAATTGCTGGGAAAATTGGAAGTTAGTATGGAAGAAACTTAGATTAGACCAACACCTCATACCCTTTACCAAGATAAGATCCAAATGGTTACAGGACATAGACATAAAAAATAATACTATAAGCAAATTAGAAGATAAAGGACTAGTCTACCTGTCAGATCTATGGAAAGGGGAACAGTTTATGACTAAGGAAGAGTTGGAGAATTATCACCAAAAACCAATTAGATGATTTCGATTACATTAAATTAAAAAGCTTTTGCACAGATAAAACCAATGTAACCAAGATCAAAAGAAATGTAGTAAATTGGGAAACAATCTTTACAACTAATGATTCTGACAAAGGACTCATTTCTAAAATATACAGAGAACTGAGACATATTTTTAAAACAAAAAGCCATTCCCCAATTGACAAATGGTCAAAGGATATGCAAAGGCAATTTACAGATGAGGAGATCAAAGTAATCCATAGCCATATGAAAAAAATGCTCTAAATCATTAATTATTAGAGAAATGCAAATTAAAGCTTCTCTGAGGTACCACCTCACACCTCTCAGATTGGCCAATATGACCAGGAAGGATAATGATCATTGCTGGAAGGGATGTGGGAAATCTGGGACACTATTACACTGTTGGTGGAGCTGTGAACTCATCCAACCCTTCTGGAGAGCTATTTGGAACTATGCCCAAAGGGCAATAAAAATGTGTATACCCTTTGACCCAGCAATACCACTATTGGCTCTATACCCTGAAGAGATGAGGAAAAAGCGTAAAAACATTACTTGTACAAAAATATTTATAGCAGCCCTGTTTGTGGTGGCAAAGAATTGGAAATCCAGTAAATGTCCTTCAATTGGGGAATGGCTTAGCAAACTGTGGTATATGTATGTCATGGAACACTATTGTTCTATTAGAAACCAGGAGGGACGGGAGTTCAGGGAAACCTGGAGGGATTTGCATGAACTGATGCTGAGTGAGATGAGCAGAACCAGAAAAACACTGTACACCCTAACAGCAACATGGGAGTGATGTTCAATTTTGAAGGACTTGTTCATTCCATCAGTGCAACAATCGGGAACAATTTCAGGCTGTCTGCAAAGGAGAGTACCATCTGTATTCAGATAAGGAGCTGTGGAGTTTGAACAAAGTGCAAGGACTATTCCCTTTAATTTAGAAAAAACAGATAGCTTATTGTCTGATCTTGTTACCTCTTAAACTTCTCTTCTCTTTAAGGATATGATTTCTCTCTCATCACACCCAATTTGGAACAAGATACAACATGGAAACAAAGTAAAGACTGACAGAGTGCTCTCTGTCGGGGGGGGGGGGGGGGGAGGGGAGGGAAGCAAGATTGGGGGAAAATGTAAAACTCAAATAATATCTTTAATAAAAATAAATTTTTAAAAAGTGAGGAGCTCTTACAAGGAATTCTATGAGACCTTGAATGTATACATTCTGTTTTTAATACTGTCCAATACCCTTGATTACTTCTTTCAGAATCTTACTGCATAAATCTCCAATACCATTGCCTTTTAGAAATTTTTAGGGTATGTTTGAACAAGATGGTAACATAAAATTCATTCAAAAAAAAGCTTTAATAGTAACAAGAACTCAATCTATCTTAAAAAGTAGTTGTAGTAATATTAAATTTTTAACTACACCAAAAAAGGAAGAATTTGACTTCTAAGATGTAGTAGAGATTTATCAAGAGCACATCATGTCACACTGGCTTTGTTTCCTTTTTGAAGAATCTGCAAGACTAGAGAAGAATTCAGAATAATAGGTGGTCCCCAGACCAACTGCAGTGTATTCTGGACAACTCACAGGAAATCTACCACTCCTATTACCTCCCACTTTTTACCTTTCACTCTGAAAACAGTAATCAAGTCAACATTACCATCCTAGAAAAAATATATCAATCAATTTCCATATGACTGCAGTCACCATCCCTATGACCTCCTAGGCCAAAATATCCCTCCTTAATCACCTATTTTTTTCAACAAATGAAGGACTTGGGGATACCGAGTCAACTAGTGACAGAGTTTTATTGTTTTTAATATTTATTTTTTTAGCATTTAGCACAGTGTCTGATAGATAGTAAATAGTTTTACATTCATTCATTCCTCAACATTCACCACTAGCTCAGCTCATTCTGTACTCTGGCATTCCTGTCTCTATGTTTACAGAACTGGGTCACTCTTGTATTTATTCTCAGTTGCCTACCTTTTCTTCCATCTTCTCTACATATAAAGACATTTAATATGATGAGAGGTTGATATTAGAAGTCCCTGAAAAATACAAAAGTGGCCTTTGGAGCAATGGGAGATCCTAAAAAAGGCAGAAAAAGAACACTTTTCTTCAGTGTCTAACCAAAAGGATTGCCTTTAGGATAGCCATAAGTTCCTTCTCCCCAAAGAACTTTAGAACTGATTATATGATTTGGGAGACATTGGCACAGGACTGCCCAGCATCATGTGCCCTCATCAAAGAAAGTGCTATGCTCTATGAGAAAGCAAAATTGAAATAGTTCAAAAGAAATGTGAGATGCCCAAATTTAGAGAATTCACACAGAAATATGTTTATACTTATGCTCAATCTGTGGTAGAACAATCTGAGTTCTCATCAGCCATAGTCAGGCACATTGTAACTTGACCCTAAGATAGTATGCCATTTTGATCCTCTTTGAGAACAAAAGACAACTAACAACCAACCAAGCTCATTTGGAAATCAAACATCTTTGCCGTCCAAGGATGAAATGGAATTGTTATAATTTGCAAGTAGCCTGCTCACCTGCCCACTGAAACTTCAGCCTGGGCTCCTACCTCACAAGAGCACCAATATCCTGCTAAAACTATACCCAAAGGATTTCTGATTTCAAAGTCATTCTAAAGTTCACCTGTAAGAGGGAAGAAATACTCTAGCTGTCAGGAAAAAAAACATAGAGGTTATCCAGAATGAAAGTTAAACCAAATAATCTCCCACATATCTGCCAGTGGTAGAATTGGTGGGGAGTTCACAGTCATCGGAGGTTCTTGCACCTACTAAACTCTACAACAGGATGGTGGACCTTCTAAATCAGATCTAGACAATAAGGAACACCTTTTCCCAAAGGCCATCATTCTTTTCAGCTGGCAAAAACCTTTTGGAGAAGTAGACACAAGGGTGAGGCCAAGATTAGTAGGTTAGAGAACTGATGAGTCCATAATTAGAAGAGCTCCCAGAGCATTTCCATAAGCATTTATCTCCTAATAGAAGTTTTATGGAAATCAAAAGACATTGGAAAGAACCTGGGTGATCAAAGCTCTTTCCCTCTGTTTATACTGAATATGCTCGGCTGATAGGCTGAGCCACCCTAAAAAGGGACCAGTTGTGGTATTTCTATTATTGATTCCCTTAGGTTTCGTAGTTGGGGTCAACTAAACATCAAAGAAAGTCTGTAAAGAGATTAATTTAGATTCAGCCACAGACTCCATAGGCTGAGGAGGTATTCTGGAGTTCTGCTTCCTCCCATAGGAATGTGCTTGGAAGACTTTAAGAGATGACATTGAAAAGATGGCGCTGAAATTGGTAAAATAATTTCAACCTCTTCTATTTCTTCCCAAACTAGAAACCTCTAAGGCACTAGCCATCACCAAAAAGCAGGGAGTGGGGGCAGAGCTTCTCTCTTTTTGGCTCCAGGAAACTCCACTATTGCCACAAGAGAGTTTCAGTATACCTGGGAATGAGAACCGTGAGGTCAACACTTCACAATATTTCCCCTTTTCCATCCTAGGCTCCAAGACTTCCATCAGGGTTGCTATCACAGGAATTAGATCCAGGTGTACAAATTATTGATTAATAAGATCAATTTGGTCAGTTCTCTATTAAGCTCTATTAATCCATATACAAATTGTAGCCATATACAAGATGTAGCCAAGTAGAGTGGGGACGGGACCTCAGAGCATCTAGAAGGACTTTGAAGACGCTGCTGCAACCTTTTCAAAGTTCCTCTCCAACCCACAGCCAACATTAGGGAGGTCTCAGAAAACCTCTGGAAAGGAAGATCTGTCAACAGCATGGTTCCCACTTCCTCTATCTCCAATGAGAGATTCTAAAACCACCATTATAGAGTCTCTAAAGGTGGGGGATTTGTGAGGGCAACACCCTAGCAAATGAGAGGTTTGGTCCTTTCATTCCTCTGATGGAAACTTCCTGGGGCACATATGGGACTGATTTGGGAGGGAAAAAAGCCCCATCCAAAACTAATAATTCAGGTAGTGAGTTTATATGGGCAATGGTCCAGCTATAACCTTCTTTGCCAGTAACTCCACAACTTTTATCAGTGACAGACTCATACCATCTTACAAAGTTATCCTTCTCTCCCCTACTGGAGTCCCACATGCTTTAGTGTAGACCTAAAGATAAAGCCTGCTGGGAAAGGAATTCTTTCTCCCTGAGATCTGTAATTACTTGGTACCACTCTGTCCATATGGGATAATGGAAAGATCACCTACTCGAGATTTGGAGGGTTCGAGTATGACGCTTCTCCTCTACAGTCCCTTCTCTCCACTCGAACAGCCACCATCCTAGTTCAGAACCTCCTTACCTCTCACCTGCACTACTGCAGTCGCCACTTAATTCATCTTTCTGAAATTCCTCTCTATTCCATTCCACACTTCATTTAACAGACAAAAAATGATTTTCCTAAAGCACAATTCTGATCACTCAACTCTCCCAATCAATGTGCTCCTGTGGATTTCTTTTATTCCCATCATCCAATATAAAATCCTCTCTGGCATTTTAAACCCTTCAAATTACAGTTCTCTTACACCCCACTATGCATTTTAGGATCCAACTATTCTGGTTTACTTTCTGTCCCCCTTTATTCCACTTCTCAGTTTACCTGGATTCCTTCAAGACTCACCTCAAATTCTGCTTTCTGTAGCGTCTCTCTCTTGTCAACCCCCACCCACCCACAAACCTTTCAGGTACAAGTGCTCTGAGATGACCTTCCATCTGCTCTGTAAGTAATGGGGGTCAGGTACATGTGCAGCTCCCATCAAGTATGTGGACTGATGTAACCTCTCTGTAGAGAATACTGTATGGGTGGCTTCTGGGAGAAGCGTGCTGATATGGAAAGGAAGTATCTTGAAGGAAATATGAGTGGATATTATGTAACTATTTCTGGTTGACTAAGCATGGTTTGGAGGAGTCATTTTTTTAAATTGGCTGAGTATTCAAAACTATCAGAGTCTTCAAAACTGCCTAAAAGTAACTATGACCACCTCTTTATTTCATTCTACTCTGGCGATGATTCCTTTGCTCACATAATCCAATGAAAGATTATACTATGCGAGGAAAGGACCCAGGACCTTGTTCCCCTTTGAAGCCACCTGGCCCCTTAGGAATAGATCTCTAGCTTTGGACTTTTCATTTATTCTTTTTCGATTCTAGGTACAGGGAGTAGAATCTCCAATCACAATAAAATGAGGAACAGGAACCCAAGAATGGGAATCCAGGCCAGGTTTCCAAATACCCCCATTAGCAATGACTTAAGAAGCAAAGAATGATCTTTGAGATAGACTTGCAGAACTATAGCTAAAACATCTAACAGTAATACCACTTTTGATCATGAATTTGGTGAGATCAAAGCTGTGTAGAAATTGCCCTAAATTTTAACGTATTTTCCCAGAAAGCAAAGTGGGGTAAGGAAGAGTATCCCAAGAAGTGGTGGGGAAATGTTTTCTCATTTGTTCTTTCTATGTCTTTTAATTAATTCAATTCAATAAATATTAAAACCTACTAAGTGCCATCTTATCTTTTATATAAGCTACATGATGATATGTCACTAAATGGAGCATGAGTGCTAATTGATGAATGGGGAGAATTTGTCTCTACTTATGGTAGAGAAAAGAGAAAATGCAAACCCTCAGGGCTACCCTCTGAAAGCTGTAGCCTGCCATTTCCTGAGAGAATGAGGCTAAAGCATTTTTATTAGGGATGAGGAGAATGAGACTCAGAGAGGTTAAGGGACTTGCCCAGTATCACCCAGTTAGGAAGGAACCCTTGTCAGGATTTTATTCACAAGAATTCATTAGGTGCACAGACCTGTGTCAGGTGCTGCAAATACAAAAACAGGAGAGAAAATAGACCCTGCCTTCAATTAGTTTATAATGGAGGGAGAGTAGGAAAATAGGGCAGAGAGACAACATGTACATATAGAGGCATGTAGTGAGGAGAAAGAGGTAAAATCTCATGTAGAGATTTGTAAGATTCTTAAAAACATAGGGTTAAAGCAACAACAGAAAAATTTAGATTAGACAAGTTTTATTCTCTTAGGTTTACCGAATAAACCTATATGTAATGGAGATCTTCCTAAGATGATCACAAGGGCCTGGGGAAAAAAAGGTGTATTCTTAAACTATTTGGGAAATGGGGGAAAAAATCATTAACCTCCTTAGTGGCCTGTTCCTAGCAGTTTGTACAATATCTATACGAGAAACTGATGTATAAAGATTATCATCTTTGTACCTCTTTCAGAATTCTTCTCTTGTCCCTTCCTGGGTGGATGGTCCCCTTATATCCTAAGCATGATTCTCCTAGATTTGCAATTAACATCAGGAGAGACTTAATTTCTAACTAGTGAGGAAAGGTAATCAGATACAGGCCTAGTATTTGCTAAAGGGAATTA